>NC_139538.1:26184540-26378849 GCF_965153285.1 Podarcis tiliguerta
AAGCATAAAAAATATGAAAAAATAAAAGAATGCCTGTATGAAGCAATTTAATTATTCTTATTAACAAGAATACAATTCATCAATAGACAAAATCATTTGAAAGACTTTGAGAAGCCTTTTTACACCAAAAGAAGGCAAACGCATTCCAGTTCAATGGGAGAAGGAGACATTCTGTCTTTTTTCACCATCACTTAGCTCTTCTCAAGTTAGTAAGCCACAGTTTCAATAACATATTCCAAGTTTGCCTTAGTTACTGTTCCGCAGGCAGTTTCTATTTTCCACTTTGAAGGAATTTCAATTAACGTATGTGTCACAAACTCTCCAATTTCCTGTCTCATACACACACACACACACACACACACATTCCATAACTCATTATACAATTGCAACTAGACAATATTTGGACAAATTCATCAAATGTGAAATTTGTCAACATGGCCCTGTTCACACCCCCAGCATTCATTATTTTGTACTAAGTATATTCATCTCTGATAACTTGGTATCTAATATTATCTGTATTCCACTTCAAAGCAATTTCACCTTAAACTGATATAGAATAATATTTGATTTCTTGCGTAAATACACCCACCAAAACAGTTTAACAGTAGTTTAAATTGTTTTTCCACTCAATTATAAATTTTCACTTGAGCCCTATGTTCAAAATATCATAATATTAAACAATCAAAACATTTTTTTCACTATCTGGTCTTCATACCACTAGTCATTGATATGCTTGTAGTGTTTAAAAGTTATTGCTGAATTATTGTCTTAGTGGTGTAGATGCTGGCTTGGTTATGTCCACATAATGGAATATGGCAGGATCCCCAAGGACATGCTCTGTGGGGAGCAGGCTTCAGGAACCAGGCCTGTTGGCAGACCATCTCTGTGTTACGAAGATGCCTTTGAATGTGACATGAAGGCTGTCAACATCAACCCTGCTGTGGGGAAATTCCTTGCAGGTGACTGCAGTGCCTGAAAACAGACAGTCAGGTTGTGTATCCACAGCAGTGACCAGAGGAGGAATGACCGCTGGAAGGAGCCCCAGCTGCAAGAAAACTGCCCCCCCCCCCCCCCGTATCGGTGTCTACAGCCATAGCAGAGGATGTAACTCTCCAACAGTTTGACTTCAGCTCCAAAGGCAGACTCCTCCAGAGTTTCCTGAGACAGATGGATGCCAACCTAGAATTATTCAAAGTTCTCTTTGTTGTTTAGTTATTTAGTCATGTCCAACTCTTCGTGACCCCATGGACCAGAGAACGCCAGGCACTCCTGTCTTCCACTGCCTCCCGCAGTTTGGTCAAACTCATGTTGGTAGCTTCGAGAACACTGTCCAAACATCTCGTCCTCTGTCATCCCCTTCTCCTTGTGCCCTCCATCTTTCCCAACATCAGGGTCTTTTCCAGGGAGTCTTCTCTTCTCATGAGGTGGCCAAAGTATTGGAGCCTCAGCTTCACGATCTTCCAGTGAGCTCCTTCCAGTGAGCACTCAGGGCTGATTTCCTTCAGAATGGATAGGTTTGATCTTCTTGCAGTCCATTGGACTCTCAAGAGTCTCCTCCAGCACTATAATTCAAAATCATCAATTCTTCGGCGACCAGGCTTCTTTATGGTGCAGCTCCCCCTTCCATACATCACTACTGGGAAAACCATAGCTTTAACTGTACGGACCTTTGTCGGCAAAATTATGTCTCTGCTTTATAAGATGCTGTCTAGGTTTGTCATTGCTTTTATCCCAAGAAGCAGGCATCTTTTAATTTCGCGACTGCTGTCATCATATGCAATGATCATGGAGCCCAAGAAAGTAAAATCTCTCACTGCCTCCATTTCTTCCCCTTCTATTTGCCAGGAGGTGATGGGACCAGTGGCCATGATCTTAGTTATTTTGATGTTGAGCTTCAGACCATATTTTGCGCTCTCCTCTTTCACCTTCATTAAAAGGTTCTTTAATTCCTCCTCACTTTCTGCCTTCAAAGTTGTGTCATCTGCATATCTGAGGTTGTTGATATTTCTTCCAGCAATCTTAATTCCGGCTAGGGATTCATCCAGCCCAGCCTTTCACATAATGAATTTCTGCATATAAGTTAAATAAACAGGGAGACAATATACAGCCTTGTCGTACTCCTTTCCCAATTTTGAACCAATCAGTTGTTCCATATCTAGTTCTAACTGTAGCTTCTTGTCCCATGTAGAGATTTCTCAGGAGACAAATGAGGTGATCAGGCACTCCCATTTCATTAAGAACTTGCCATAGTTTGCTGTGGTCGACACAGTCAAAGGCTTTTGTGTAGTCAGTGAAGCAGGTTCTCTTTAAAAAATCTCAAATGGTTTATGGTCTGTTGCCATTCTCATCGGAGAATGTTGTGCATTCCAAACACTACTGCAATAGCAGCCAGAAGGCAGTGCTGCTACTGTGCACCTCATCTCCTAGCAGCAGAATCACTACAGTTTACCAGGAGTGGGAGGACCAAGGCATCAGAGGGTGGCAGTGCAATGTGAGGGCACTGGCAGAGCCAATCTAGCATGCCCACCAGTGTTGCCTGCACAGTGCTCTCTCTCTCTCTCTCTCTCTCTCTCTCTCTCACACACACACACACACACACACACACACTGTTGCACTGCATGACATCCATTTGCTGTTCTGCTGCTTCTAGCCCACACAACTGTTTTTCAGTTATTTGCAGTCACTTTCTCAGCCCTGCATATATATCCAATTCATGTCCTAGGGCTACCTCAATCTGGTTCTCAATTTGCCCGAGGTTCTGCAGTGCTTCACACAGCTCCTTGAATTCACAAACTTGTGATAGCAGTACCTCTGTTTACATATCCCTCTGGATAAATAATCTTTGGGTTATGTCCATGGCAAACCCAGAAGTGTATACTTCCAGGTTTCGCTGTGCATGCATGTGCAGATGCGCTCAATTGCACCGCATGCATGTGCAGAAGTGCGCCTCTATTTACGTAATTTTTGGGGTGTGAACGGACCCCCGAAATGAATTAAGTTCGTATCCGGAGGGTCCACTGTATTGGTGTCATGTGTAATGTACAAGTTCCATGGATGTCATGTCATCTAAACTTGATTTTATTTCACATTATTGTATCTGTCTTGATTCTTCACAGGAATAATTATTTCCCAGCTGCTCAGTTGTCTGCAGCACATTTTTCTTTCCTGAGGTACTAGCTCCTCCTTCTCCTCGTTCTGTATTTTAGGTTCTGTTTCTCTCCTGCCTGCCACTTACTATGCAAAGTCACAGGGGAATAACTTGTGTGACTTCCCAGAAGCAGCGGGCCTATTTAAATGTTACAACTTACACATGGCAGCCATATGAAAATGTTTGTCTAGGCAGACTGAATTTTTGTTTCATACAGATGCAGCACACGGTCATCATCCTGGCTTTCTGTTCCATTTCTTTCAAGATATGGAAATGGATAGTGGAGGATGTGATGCTGTGAAGCATTTCAGATGTGTGAATCTTGCAAATTTCATTAATCTGCTTGAATGAAAACAAAATAGGGGATAAAGTGCAATGTACTACCATGCACATGTCATTGAAAATGCAGCTCGAAAGGCTGATATTAGGCCTGACAACAGTGCCAGTGTCGCTTCGACAGCAGTAGGAAGCATTTGCCTTAATAGGAGATCATTGAGAAAGTAAAGCCCATGAAATTATAAATGGTGGTGCCAAAAAGCGACTGATGGCAGAGGTTCGAAAAAAGATTTGACTGGTGACATTGATTTCATGCTCTGGTGGACCTTAAAGGACAAAGCAACATAGCGTTTCTCTCTGGGCTTTTTGTGAGGAATTTTAAGGTAAAACGATATATTTTATTTCTTTAAAGGCATCTTTACACTCGTGTTCATCATTCATCCTAGCTGAGGCAATTTTCTGAACCTTTATCATAGCGATGCTTTAGCAGTTCTCATGGAGATAAATAGAGTTGGTCATGAATCTGACTAGAGAAAGGATAGTATATATATACATACATATATATATATATATATATATATATATATATATATTCCTGTTATGTGAAGATTTGTGTTATGTGAATTTAATTTAATTTAAGTTTTGATGTTGCTATACTGTCTAAACCAGGGGTATTCAACGTGATGCCCTTCATTAGGTCTGCAACAGCTGTCCTTGCTCCTATGGCCCAGAATCAGTATCTGGAGTGAAGGCATTGAATCAATTTTGCAGCTCCAGTGACACAGCTTGGCTTCTGACAGTCCTGCTTCTGTGCGTCACGTTCCTCCAGGGGTTTGTCTCCAGCAAAGGGTGATCTTCCTCATCTCCAGGGGCACCCCACTTGCTCTGTTTAGAAATTCCTCATCTTGCCTAGTAGCTCGAAGGGTGAATAGGTGGGCTTCAAGTTGCTATACCTTCTCTTTCAGCAAGTCATCCAGCTTGCACTTGCTGCAGGTGTAGTTCTGCACATTCTCAGGCAGGAAGGCAAACATGGCACAGGTGTTGCAGGTTCCTGCAGCAGCTCCCTCACCAGCCCTGTCTCTTGGTCCTATGTATACTGTGAGACAGTATTCTGGGCCTCAAAATGCCCTAGCTAACATGCCTGTATATAAGCCCTGGGTCACAATCTCCCAGAGGCTGCAACCAGCTAAATAGAACTGCTGCTGGCTTCACTTAAATCCCATTCATTTCAACAAACTAAGTATGATAAACTTTCGTTGGGCTGAGATCTCTGAACAGGTACTGCTAGAACATAGCTTACAGCAGTTGCGTTGGAACTGGTGGAAACGGGCTATAATCAATTCTTATAGAAGGTCATTTTATTCAATAGAATCAAATAGCCCTGTTCCAAGAAGGAATTATTTCAAGTAATTAATATTAATTGTTATTAAATTCATGATTTAAAAACATAATTTAAGATAAATTGCCAATGTAGACATTCTCTAGATCTGTGGAATACAAATCAGGCATTTTCTAGGTTAGGGGAAATTAGTTAGTAAAGTGTGGGCAGAATGTAATTTGCTGATCCTACCACTGCTTGTGGAAAGTCATTTATTAAAATATTTAAATATAACATTTATTTAAAAATAACAATGCATAGGATCTGCAGTCAGAGAATTAAACAGGATTAGCTGAATCAACACAGTCCAAGTAGGAAAGTACCCTGGTGAGGGAGGGATCAGCTCCCGCCCATCTCCTGGGAATGTCTTCAGGTGCCCCCTGTGGTCTCACAACCAAGGACTGGAATGAATTCTTCCTTCTCTCAGAATGGTGCCACACCTGAATGATGGTATGGATGCTGCTAGGTCAGAAAGGGTTCACTGCTGAAAAACAGATTGCAGTGATCAGCAACAACAACAACAGATGAACCCCAGATGAAGGTTTTGAGATACCTTTCTTCACCCCAACCCTCCTGAGTTTTGAACTAAAATACTTTAATTTTCTTACTAATAGTTCGGTGGGGGTTGAGGTAAAAGAAATGAGGTGCCAATACTTGTATCTTGATAAAAGTGCCATGCGTGCCTGCACAAAATGGCAGCCACAAGCTACAGAAAATGAGGTAATGATACGTTGTACCAATGAGTACCATAACAAACAGAAAAAGCAATAATAAGAGGGGGAAAGTGGCTGGGGAAATGCTAAATGTACCTTCCATCCATTCCACCTTCTTCTACCTCCCACCCCTGTGATTTCAAAATGCCTTGCCATTTGACATGCAGATCCTGCTCTTTATAACTCCAAAGCACCTTTTTTTTTTTTTAGTCAGGCAAATCAATTGGGACAATACCACCTTAAATTTTGATTTGCAGCTAATTAGTAACACTAAATGCCTTCCATCTCTCTCGACCAGCAGAATGTGCTCAACCAGGGCACATTTCTCTCTGCTTAAAATACGGAGATGCAGAGCACTGAGAACTTTTCTGCCTCAGTCCTCATTATTAGACTGGGTGATAATCATTTCTCAGCTTGTTAACTAACATGCCCTTCAGCACGTTTCAGCTTGAGTTGTCATTTTATGTTCCACGCTAAAAGTCACAGTGCTTTGAAAGGGGAAGGGATCTGTGATATTGTGTGAGAGGCAGAGAAAAAGCATTTGCTCAGCTTTCCAATCCATAAATTGCAGAAAAGTCAGCACAGGATGAAGAATATAAATGACTACTTAGCACAGGGTGGGTCAATGGGGTGCCCCCCCCAGATGTTGCTGAACCACAAACTACATCATCCCTGACCACTGGTAATGCTGGCAGCAGCTGATGTGAACTCTTGTCCTACAAAATCTGGTACCACATTGGCTTCCCCTGCCTTCAGTGGGATGCAATGCCCAGGGGCCTTACTGGATAGAAGACACAGTAGGAGAGGGCCTCTACTGATGACAGAACCTTCAAAAATAATTATAATGTTAGATAGGAATATTTTCAGGAATAAAATGTCACTCCCATTCTAAAGTGGGAAGAAATTTGCCGCATCCTCGTTTCTTGAGAAGAAGCCTCAAGTGTTGTTGTTTTCCCCCCAGGGTAAGACTTGTTTTATGCATGTGAGCTGGCTAGCCCAATCAGGGCAGTTGAAGCTGGCTCTGATCCACACTCTTCCTTCTTCATCCTTGAAGCACTCTTCCTCCCTTTACAGTGTGGACTTTGCTAGTAACCCTTTTGGGGGCTGAGTAGGAATTTGGGGGAGAAGGAGTCTCTGACTGGTTTATTATTGATTATTACATATGTAAAGAACAGTTAATACATTATATATATATATAAATGTCAAGTAACTTCAAATACTGACTGGGATAAAAACATCCAGTTAGAAAAATTGTTGAAAAAGGAGAGCCTTCAATAGGTTCGAAAAAGACAGTAGAGAGAGCACCTGTCTGATATGTAAATGATCAACCTGTATGTGTAGAAATAGATCCAGGGGCTTTGGAGACAGTGATTAATGAAGAGTCTTATCAACATGTTAGAAGCATATTTGAGTTCACTAGAAAAGGCAGGGGAGACAGTGTTAATTTACACTGCAGAAAATATGCTAGCGAGAATCACTGCATGCAAAATTTAAAGGGCAACAGAACTTAAGAGTTCTGTAATAAGTGGAAAGCAGCCCAACTTCTTGTATTGAAACTGGATAAGAAATATGCTGGGGGAAAATATGTCAATGGATTTGGATAATAAAAAGTCACCTGTACAAGGAAGTCTTGGGTGTGCTTTCTGCAAGAGATGTTTGATAGTATGAAGGTGATTAAAGAAAGTGTTCATTTATATCCTAAGGGACAGACAACCAAACATCTTCAAAATGAGATCTGTTCCGTGTGCCCTCAGAGCCCTGAAATGAATTTACCCATCATGCATTTGAATGATCTCTGGTGGGGAAGTGGTGGGGCTGTGAGCATCGCCCCTGGGCCCAATGTTCTGTCTCCCTTCACTCCATCCCCAAACCTTTTCACATTAGATGGAAGTTCTGAAAGGTGAACCAGTGAACATTCCTGTTCATGCGTAGGAGCCTATCTATGCTTAGCTGAAGGCATAGGGTTTCCTCCTTCAGACCTTTCATAAAACTCTGGTGACAGAGCAAACAAGAAGCTTGGGACATGGCCACAATGTGCAGCCCTGCTCCTGCCATACTTGGGACACATGGAAAATAAACTTCCACACAGGGCTGAAACTGAAACCTATTGAAAAAATGAAGGCTTCATTTCTCTAGTTCAGTTTTCAGAGTGTACAACTCAGCTCAGTTAAAGGGAACTATCCACATTTCTGGCGATTATGAAATCCCATGAAATCTTGTTTCCAAGGTGTACAACTACACCACCTACATGCATATTTGAGGAGGGTTGGCATTTCTCCAAGTTTGACATGCTCCAGAAGGAACCGGAGCTGGGTTGCAAAGGTGTTTGTCACAAGAAACACCCACAATGGGTTGCATCAGCACATGTACAGTGGTACCTCAGGTTAAGAACTTAGTTCGTTCTGGAGGTCCATTCTTAACCTGAAACTATTCTTAACCTGAGGTACCACTTTAGCTAATGGGGCTTCCCGCTGCGCTGCTGCCACATGACTTCCGTTCTCATCCTGAAGCAAAGTTCTTAACCTGAGGTACTATTTCTGGGGTAGTGGAGTCTGTAACCTGAAGCGTCTGTAACCCTAACCCTAACCCAAGGTACCACTGTACAAGCAGTGGCGGTGTTAGCTGCATGGGTGCCGGGAGTGGCGGCCATGCTTTGCACTGGGGGGGGGGAGGGAATCCGCCACGCGGGGGGGGGCGCTTGAGCTGCCATGCACGGGGCAGCGGGCGGGCCCCCCGTGGTGTGCCTTTTTGTCACCCCCCTCAGAGATGACACTCAGGGTGGACCGCCCGCCCCCTCCTACGCCCCTGTGTACAGGAAAGGTTTCAACATTTGTGGATTTTTGTTTAGGCAAAAGGTGAGTACGAGGTGACATGATTTATGCATGGTATGGAGAAAGCTTTCCTGTTTCTCACATGACGCTAGAACTTGGGGACATCCACTGAAGCTGGATGCTGGAATATTCAGGACAAACAAAAAAAAGAAGGTAGTGAGATGGGATGAGACACAGCAGCTCCAGAGGGCAAGGGAGGCACATTCTTGTTTTGCTTCAAGCGCCCATCTCTTCTTTTCCTCTAGCCTGATGGAATTGCTCCAAATCTACTGGGAACAGTGTTGTCTCATAAACAGGAAGAATGATCCTTTGGATATGACTCAAGAACACCAAATAAAGCAGGACAGTTTACTCCCAAGAGGACCTGGTCATCATTCAGGCATGAAGAAACTCCACTGGAACTTGAATGAGAGAAACTTTTCATTAGCAGAGCACAAACCCATAGCCGGGGTTGACATTAGGCGATATGGATGTTCTAATAGGTCAGTTCTCTGTGTAATTAAACTGTGATGGCTGGTTTATTTATGCAAATTTATGATTCCAGAAATTACCGTGGGCACAAAGGGTGGACTTGGCAGAAAGACATTGCTCGTTAAGTGTGGAACTGCAAATCAGTTCCGTAATGTTTTTGGGGACTTTGCTTTATGCAATTGCTCCATGGAGGCTGCCATTTGGATAAGCCTAGTGGGGCATATGGAAGAGCTTCTTAACCCTTTCCCTTCAAGCTGTTTTTCTGCCTAAAATTTCCCATCTGAGCTGTTTTTACTGGGGAGTAGATATAAGCATCAATAAATATTTTTTCCTAGTATGGGCAAATGCTGTTGGGAGGGGGTGGACCTTCAATAGAAAAACTGCATAAAGAAGAGTGCTAGAAGCCCCTGATCCCACCCTCCCCACACATAAACACTGATCTTCACATTGTAGCCTCCATGGCTGCATTATTTGAATAAAAAGTTCCCAAAGGGAACATTCCATAACTTGTGCTTTGCATTGGCTTTGTTCATGTAAATCCTGCAACACGTGAAAAGAACCAACCAAAACTTCCCCACCCTAATAGACCACAGCATAGGACCATCTTCCCCAGCCTAGGTAAAAGTAAAGAGATCCCTGTCAGTTAAGTCCAGTTGCAAATGACTCTGGGGTTGCGGCACTCATCTCGCTTTACAGACCGAGGCAGCTGGCGTTTGTCCGCTCCGCAGTGTTTTCTGGATCATGTGGCCAGCATGACTAAGTCGCTTCTGGCGCAACAGAACACTGACACCAGAGCAGTGTATGGAAATGCAGTTTACCTTCCTGCTGGCACGGTACCTATTCATCTACTTGCACTTTTTGATGTGCTTTCGAACTGCTAGGTTGACAGGAGCTGGGACTGAGCAACGGGAGCTCACCCCGTCCTGGGGATTTGAACCACCAACCTTTTGATCGGCAAGCCCAAGGCTCAGTGGTTTTGACCACAGCGCCACCCGCGTCCCTGTACCTAGTACCCTCTAGATCTTGTGGGACTCCCATTAGTTTCAGGGAAGTCTGGCATTGGACATGCCCTGTAGTGGATCTGAATTTTTAGTCTTCTGAGAGGAAACATGACATCCTTGTTACATGGGCGCTTGTGAGAGGAGGGTGTGAAAGAAGAGTTTTCAGCACCATGTTTTGCTGCAATATGTTTCTTCCATCTGTTTCACAGGTTGTTCCTGCCTCTGTGCTTGAACATGAAAAAACGGAGGCAGCTCTCCTGAAAAGCACTTTACAGAGAATTGCGCTGTTAGTGTTTAATTATTTTTGTCTACAACTGCCTTCGATCTCTGGTATTCTTGTAAGGCCGTGGAATAGATTATGCTTACCCAGGCAATCCTTGGTATTTATATTTATTGATGTATTAAAAACGCCTCCAAATGTTGCATGGCTTGCCACGGAAAAACTGGGGAAATCTATAGTGACAAGCAGATTGTGTTCAAAGACTGTGAACTTGCATTGTCAGAGCTCTTTATAGGCTGCTAAACAAGGTTGTAACTTGTAATTCAAGCTGTTAACATGAACCTTGGATTCAATTGCAAATCTATTTTTTATAATTAGAAGAGCATGGCAAGGCAGATGCTGGGGTAGTGGGGCAAGGTACTTGGTTGTGGTTCATGCAGGGCTGGCTGGATGCACAGAGCTGCCTCGTTGTCATTTTCAACTGGGTGGGAACAGAATTCGATGCAGATTTGAAGTCAATAGCCCAGCTTTGCCTTGTTGCATTTTAGAAAACAAGGTAGAAAATGATAGAAAAATGGGCTGTCAAACCTTGCAGTGTCTTTTATGTTCTGGTTTGTGGGGTTTTTTTTTTTTCTTCCATTGAGAAACAACACCCAGTGTACATTGCAATGGCTACACGAATCTCCTATTGATTTCTATTGATCCTATTGAATGATGCACTAAAACTGTGAGAAACTGGTCACATAGAAGCCTCCTTTCTATGAGGAATCATTCTGGATCTTAATGGAAGTCAGGATACATTGAATTCTTGGAGCCGTCACAGAGGCGGGCTGGACTGGAGAAACTCTGGAGGAAGACCATTGGACTGTCTAGTTGGGGTGGGTAGCCAATATGGTACCCACCAGATTTTCGGGTTACAGCTCCCATCATCCTTGCAATTGGCCACAATGACTTGGGGTGATGGGAGTTGTAGTCCAACAACATCTGGAAGGCACCACCTTGGCTATCCCTGATGTCATGTCAAATATATAGTGTAACACAACTTAGCTACAACCCTTTGAGTGTTTGTGCCTCTCTCTTTTTTGCAGAGGAGTATTTTGACTGACTAGGAGTCTAGGTATGAAGGCCTGAGGAAGAAATGAGAGTGTGGAGAGAGAAACTAGTTAGGAGAACAAAGGGAAATATTTCCATAACATGCCCACAGACATTGAGATAGTAGAAACTATTTATGTAATAGCTAAACTTCAAAGTTGAGTTTTAAATGCTGCCTAGATTGCAAAACATGGGAAATTCAATGCAGAAGAGGTAAGAAATGCCACTAATGGTGCTAGATTTGTGTTTTCCATTTTCATATTGTATAGCAATACAGCATATGTGTTTTTACATTTTTGTGTCAACAAGTGAAATAATATAGAAATGTGCCTCCCCCCTTTCCCCCCTGCAGATCAATAGAAGAATCGCTTCTTAAGCACCGTCTCAAAAGCAGTTCTTATCTTAAAAGTGGGGTGAGTGTGGTTGCCAAACTTCCCATGGAGGAAAGGTGGGATATAAATGCAACAAACAAGTAAGTCGGAAACTGTGTACACATTTAGCTGCCAATCATCAAGCATATAGTAATCAAGTGCATTGGAGGAGGAGAAGGAAAAAGGAAAGAAGAAGAAGAAGAAGAAGAAGAAGAAGAAGAAGAAGAAGAAGAAGAAGAATGCACAAATATATGTAAAGCAGCACTTGGTCAGGGATCATGGGAAGCTGGCCTTATACTGAGTCAGACCAGTATCTATCTAACACAATATTGCTTACACTGACTGGCAGCTGTGGTCCAGGATTTCAGGCAAATATTCCTCCCAGATATTCTTCCCCCAGTCCCTGGGGACTGAAACTGAGACCTTCTTCTGATGTTACGATACTGAACTATAGCTATTCCTCAAAAGTCTTCATGTTCCTGTGAAACAATTGGGAGTAAGAAACAGTTGTTGATCTACTGCAAACTACCTAGTGATCCAGATTTCCACCTACGTTTGGCAATCCCTGGTTGACACTGACTGGCAGTGACTCTCCAGGGTTTCAGACAGGGACAGCCCAACTTGGAGAAGCCAGGGATCTTCTGCACGCAATGCAGCTTCTCTATAACTGAGCTATGGACATTCCTTAAAGAATATTAAGACTACTAACTGGCTGAGAATGGTTCCATTTATATACTTTTTCACTATCTCATAATTATTCAACATTAGAGATCTGTTAAAAAAAAAACATGTCAGAAAGATGACAGGTCCTGTCACCCAGCTGACAATCAATGTGTTGCAAAGCATGTTATGTCAAAATGCAAAGTGAAAAAAGTCGCCCATCACAAGTATTTTATTATATTTTATTCTGATCATAATAAAAGGTCTGATCCAACAAGGCAACATTCGTTTTACAATACCTATTCAGACCTCTGATCCCAAATGGTTTAAATGATGAGATAAGACCGAATAAGAAACCTTCCTCAAAGCAAAGGGGAAAGGCCATAAGGGTTTTCTGCTGTTTTTCTTTTCTTATCTAAGAAGCCCAAATGGAATGACAGTTCTGATTGTAGGCTGACCTTTGATTCTACAGAAGCAAAATATGGCAATCTCCAACTGTGGGGAGGGGACTTAAAGTGATGATACTCTTATTATTACAACTTGCTTGCTTAGCTGGGACTGGAAAATCGCACCTAATCCTCCTAACACTTGTTTACACATCCCCCTCCAAGGAGGGGGACCTCAGTGTGGGATGTGATCCACAGGTAGCAGTCAAGTGCAACATTCCTTGTTTTGCTAGAGTGGACATGCAAGGAAATGTTTGGTCCAGCCAGTCGAAACTTCCTATTCCTCCTGGCATGGAGCATCCTTCCCCCTGCATGTGACCAGAGGTGGGCGTGACCTTACCTGCCCAGGTAACAAAAGGACGAGTCACGCAGCACTTCTTCCCTTTTTTCTCTTTCTCCTTTCATCTACTTCCAGCCAAGTCTGCTCTGCTGGCTTGCAGCCAACAGCAGCACAGGGACTGTCCCCATATGGGGTAAATCCACATGTTGTTATTTGTAACTTTAAGTCTTTAAGCCTGCCTTCAGGATTGATACTGTGTTCTGCCTGATGTGAGTAAACTTACTTTTAGTTGACTGTGAATAGGATTGTGGTGTCTTTATTCTTTTAAGAGGGATTCAAGGGAATTTACAGGAACGTACAATTCAATCTGAGGCAGATTGAATTGCATAATAGTAAGAGGTTCTAACAAGCCTGCAACCAGCTTTCTGCTGTGTGTGAGAAGGGAAATGTAAACTCTGCTACATAAGAAACGTGCTAGCACAAGTAAGGAAGGATATTAATAAACAATATGTCCTCTCCTACCAGCCTGAACATTCCCACACTCAGGTAGCAGAGGGACATGGTGTAGCCTTATTGGAGTTCACCGATTGGGTCTGCGTTGCTCCGGGACAGGAGGAAGGAAGTCAAAATGACAACTGAGGTTGGTTCAAAGAAAGAGTTTATTCTGCTCTCCGGATAGCAGAAGGCACTTGCATGATTAGTCCCCAGCAAGTCCAAAGAAATGACAAGTTTCATGCAGTATATATATCCTCCAGGCACCCTCTCCTCCTCCCCTAGGAGCCCAACCACGTCGGCCTACGTACGCAGGTTGACATCACATATGTTCCTCCTCTGGTACTCTCAACCATAAAAGGATCTTCCTTCTTATACTTCTGACCATAAAAAGGATCTTCCTCTTCCTACTCTTATCTGGGAAGACATCATAATCTCCGGGGACACGCTTTTGGCGTTTTTCCCAGACATTGGTCTTGCGCGTATTTTGTGGTCAGCACATAAGATAAAGTTCTGACATGTTTTCTTTGTTCCCCTAGAGAGCCAAGGCCATCCCTTGCCTGTCCTGATAAAGGACAGAACTGTATGTGCAGTTGTGTCCTTATCATGGTTTTGCTCAACAGTTCAAGTTTTACGCATTTAAAAGTGCTCTCTTTTGAAAGAACAAAGGGGGGGGGTTGAGTCACTTTTTAAATTTACTACACAGAAACCCATTCCTTCAATGGTAGCAAACAGTGAAGGAATCTGACAAAGACTAAAGAGGCCCAGTGTGCTCCTATCTCCATCAAGAAAAAGAGGCTTGTGTTGTCCCACTGAAGATAATGGAGGTTGAACTACAAACCCCATGATGCTCAGCAGGAAACAAAGATGACAGTTCATTGCAAGGAGACCTGGTACATCAGGCTTATTCCTAATTGTTTGGAGCCCTCTGAAATTATCCCATCTGACTCTGCTCCCTCACAGTGAGTTCCCCTCTCTTGGGTCAGAGGAACCAGGAATCAGATTGTGGGGGGTATCAGTTAGGCCTAATTGGTTTTACTATTCCCAATATAAAATGGATGCAGTGCACTTTGAAGTCTTATACAGCAATTAAGCATTCCATTCAAAAGTAGAGAAAAATGCTAGGGGAGCAATCCTAAGTATGAGAATTATGAGAAGACACTGTAAATTATGCCAGCTTAAGTTATGATGGTGTAAAGTATGCCAGATCCAAACTCTGTTCAGGAGTGGAGTTACTGCATGCCCGCCAACATTCCTCCGGTGAAAATAGGAACACTTTCTTCTATATCAATATCACTGCAGGGGAATGGGGATGTGCCACATTAAGATTTTTATTAAAGTTTTTCTTGATACAGAAAACCCCCATGAAAACTTACAATGTGGACATAATCTCCCCCTACTTCTTTCATTTATTTATTTATTAAAAATATAGTTATAGTACCTTTTTTGCCGTCTATCTGTGCACACTAGTCCTAAATCTGAAGAAAGTGAGATGAAGAAAAACTAGCCAGCCTCCAACTCAGCTTTCAGCAACATGCTCACACACAAAAAATCTACATTAGTTCCAAAGAAGAACACATCTTCTCCAACAGCACATGGGGAAATATGCCACAAAAGCAAACTCAAATTGCACCACTGGAGATGGGGAAGATAGCTGGGGAGGGCGAAGAGCAAGCTCACAATTCACCTGTGGTACAGATGAGCTATTTACAGCTAAGGCCTAGCACTGCACATTCTCTTTCTCCTTCCATTCGCTCTCCTACCCTTCCACTCACAGAACCCCAAGGAAGTTCAGTCATGATAAAACTGTAACCAGCCCCAAATGCATGATTAAAACGATCTAAAGCATCACATGTAAAAACACGCTGCAGCAGAAAAATAAAATGAAATAAACCTTTGGACTTCCTGATTACACCTACAATCATAGAATTGTAGAATTGGAAGAGTTTTGAGTTACACTAGCCTCTTCGTTGGCTTAACCTACACCAGGTTCCCAGGTCATGTGGCCAAGCTCAGCAGACTTAGGAACCACCTTACTCTCTGCGCATGATACCCCTAGAACTCTTCTTTCTCAAGGCTCAAGCCAGCTTAAGTTCTGTCAGGTTGAGCTCAGTTGTCTGGGTCCCAGCTGAACCAGCAAATCTCTGGTTGATCCAGAATGAGAGAGTCAAGCCAACACAGTCTGGCTGAGCAGGAGAGCTGCTGGATCCTAACCCCACTCAGTGCGGCAGATGTAGCCTTAGGATTGCACCCTGGGTGTGTTGTCATAGATCAGGTAAGGGTAAGACGAAAGAGAAGTTTGGGGTCAATATCAAGTAAGGAAACTGAACAGAACTTTGTCATGAACTTTTCGCTCTAACAAAGGATGTCTTCTGAAAACCATCCAAATGATAATTACAAGAGGTTAAGAGAAGATTCATAAAACTGCCAAAGTTGGGAAATTATTACCGTTGATGAAATTTTAGTGTCCCTTGGTGTAATGTGAATAATATTTATGGGAGAACTGTGATTATAAATGCCTTTCTTTGTTAACCTAAAAATCGACCCATTTAATTGATGACCTCCCCAAATGCTCAATAGTGGAAGGCCACCTAGTAAAAGGAAACAAAGCAAAATCCTGTTGACATCTTAAGCACGGCAAGGTTAGCCAAAGGGTTCTGGTGAACAATGCTTTGTATAGAGAAGAGCTAAAAATAAATTATTATGGCAACGAATTACAAATAAAGTTAAATCTGGAACATGACATCAAGGGTTCTGCTTCTAAAAGCAAGAACTTGTCTGAAAAACAGGAACTCTTAACCCTAGTCCAGCACATATATATTGAATCTGATAAATTATTACATTTATCTGTGGTAAGAGCTTACTATTTGCATCTGTTTAGTTTGATTTATTGTATATTTCCCAAAAAGTTTAAAAGTGGCCTTCTTTTTTTAGAGATGAGATAAAAGGACATGTCTCAATTTTTTCTGAATTTTGGTTCATATCTACTGTCTATACCATCATGGTTGTAATAGTGTAAACACTTACATAGGAACGGACCTCACTGAAAACAATGGATGGAATTAAAACATTGTGCTATAACAAACATTCCATCTGCAGCTTGCTGGATGCGATGCAGCTTTGGAGAAAGAATGATCCTTGCTCTTTTCCTTGCTGTGCAGTGTTCCAGGGGTTCTCCTAATACACACCCTGAGCCAATTTTGGAGGTATGTGGGAAGAAAGGCCCATTGAACAAGTATACGTCCTTGTGCAGGGATTCTGCTGGCAAGGCATGTTATGCGAATAGTACCCAATGTGATTTACTTATGAGTAGACATGAATAGGCTTATACTGTAAAGCTCTTTCAGCTCCAAATACAATTACTGAAGAAAGGTATATAAGCCAGGAATTACTGAAGTTACATAATCATATTGCAACAGAGCATAATGCTTTATATATGTTTGGTTGAAACATAATTTGTGCCTATGGGTGTGTTTGTGTGTATGTGTCCCTTTTTGTTTCCAAATTGTGTTAATATTTCTTCCTTTCTGTCTTACTGTTAAACTCCCCTCTTTTTTGTCCCTCATTTTCTGTGCAGCCAAGATGCAAAATCATTGTGGTACAGTAATGAAACAATTGAAGGGGGAGGAGAGAGGTTCATAGATACTAAATAGATTGGGGAAAATAGAAACATGAATTATTTGAAGTAGCTCTCATCAGATATTTTCCAGGTTCATCAGTTTTCTTTTTGAAAGTCGAGGTCTGAGTATTGGATCAGTGCTGAGTACATTCCCCTGAAATGACAGCTCCGTATGCAAAAACCATTGAAACGAATAGATGGCTGACACTTCCCAATGGTATTTACACAAAATATGTTCCTGCAGTCTTGGCTCCCAGTCATGAGGCTCGGGTATAGGAGATTTATTATCAAATAAATTAACTGGATAATTAATTAACAAAAGAATAAAGGAATGATCAAAGATAGATTTCACATGAGAAACAGAATCAATGATGCCATCAATATTTCTGCAGCTAAGAGTAAATAAGTGCCAGCTTATAATTACATAGTTATTTTTGGCTGCATTAAATACTCGTTTCCTACGTGGACCATAGATTGTTGGACTTGGACTGGGGACAGCTGGGTTATCATCCACAGAACACACGAGGCGACTTTGGGCACCTTAGTGTCTCTCGCCTTGACCTATGACTATGAAGATAAAATGTTGTGACAACTTATACACCAGAGTTGGACAACTGATGGCTCTGCCATTGTCTGGTTGGATGCAGAGGAATGGTGAAAAGAACCTGCTGGGGAAAGCCAAAGGGAAGAAGGCTCAGAGTCAGGGGATTGGTGGTGGGACAGTGATGAGCGGTCAGAGGGAGAAGAGGGAGAAGACTGGGAAGTGGAGGTTTCAGAAGCTGAAGGGTAACAGTGGGAGGAGAGGGGAAGTCTGTGGCAGGGAGAGGTCCTGAATCAGAGGCAGAAGTTGAAGCAAGAGAGGAAGGAAGCCAAGAGGCAGAGATGAGTCCAGTTGGTGAAGGGGTACAGGTATCTCCCCCTCCTGCTATAACAAGCTCCCCCTTTGGTCTCCCAGAGCCAGGAAGGAATGAAGAGGGTGGATGAGAAGTTAGCTTCATGCAGGCACAGCCTCAGATTGCTTGAGAAAAGCCCTGAAGACAAGGGGAGCTAAACAGTTGTGGGAAGGCAGGGGTCTTCAGACTCAGCAATTGCTTCATGGGGGCAAGACCTGCCAGAGATAAGTTGTTGTGCTCATTAAGCTTGACACTCATGTGCAGATCCTGATTTTGCTAATAAAGAGTTCAACTTGCTTGGTGTGATGTGCTGCTGGCTCGCTCCTGTCAGGCTCCAACACAGCCCTCAGTCCTGATATTTCCCTCAACTTCCTTCTTCCCCCCAGCAGCAGAATCATACACTTCATCTCACTCCTGTCTGTCATCTGCCTCTGCACCTACCTCTGCATCTGAAGACATGCAAAGGGACAATCTTGCTGCTGCCTGAATGTACACCACAAATTTTCAGGAAGGGGCACCCAGCCTCTCAGCACTTTCCTTGCCATTCAAACTACACCTGCTTAAATTCTTTTTTCTGCACCACTATTCAAGGTGTGGGAGCCTTTCCCTCCTTTGCATCAGACCACCCCAAATCTGAGCCTGTAGACCAGAGATTAGATTTGGTGGAGAATACAGATGTGAAGAGGGAGCTGCTGGGAGACTAGGGAGTGAGTCTGATAGCTGTAGCTGATGGAACAAGAGACTTAGCACAACACTGGATTCCTCCCTAGCTCTCCTAGACATGTTTCACTGTGACGGTGTTCTTAGAACTCCAGTAAAAGTCAGTATAAGGAATAGATGTTCATGAAATCTGGTTTGTATTGAATACATGTATTTAATTCCAAGAGATTCCAGCAGTAATTAAAGCAATAACTGACTGTCTTGCTTTCCCACCCCTCCATATTGTATCTAAAAGCTTTATGTAGATGATCTATCAGGCTGCTCCGAGTGTCCCTTGACTCTTCTTGATAATGGCAGCTTCTTTGCTTAAGGATGTTTTTTTTCTCTATTGACTTTTAAAATGCTTATGTTCTTAGCTGCTGTTTAAAGGGTTTTGATTGAAAGGGACATGACCACATTCCTCATTTACAGATCAATAGGGAGACCGATGGAGCCTGGGGATATGTTCTACACTAATATCACTGAGCTGCAAGTGCCAAGTAGTTATGAGCTAAATGCGTCTGCATTTCTAATGCAAGAGGAAAATGGAGAGTTGATCAATTATAAACATCTTAGAGCTTAGTAAGTCTTCTCCCACACCACTCCAAAGTACCCAGTCTCTGTGAAAATGCTGCTTTTATGGCAAATTCATGTCTGCAGAAATAGTAATACAGAGCTTTCTTTCTTTCTCTCTTTAAAAAAGAACAAAACATTAGGAAGCAAACAGCTCTGCAACTAAAACTGAATGCTTATTAGATCTTTAAGAAATAATAACAGTGCTGAAGCTAACCACCTACTAAATTGGTTGAAAGATAATCTGTTTATCTAAACTATGGCGATCTTTCCTAATCTGAATGTAGGAGATCAGGGGTGGCGGGGAGGTTGTATGGTGCAAACACACTGGCAGGAGTAGTGGATCAGCTCTGCTGGTGTGTTTGCACTGTGCCAAACACCCTGCTGCTTCACCCCTCTCCATAAGCAGTAGGAGGTCAGGTGACTGTTGCTATCCTACCCCACTGTCTGCTATTGTGATCTTGTGCATGAGCTGAAATAATTTAATTCATGGAGACATTCTCAGTTACTTGATTCTTTCAGTGATTAGATTTTGTAAATTCAATAACCTGCATTGGTTGTTATTTTTATTATCATTTTTGTAAGTTATGTAACTAACTGTGAAGTAACAGAAGGAACCAATAAGCATTGGTATATGGTCACATTGGGCAAGGCTGTGGCATTCTGTAATTGCTTAGTTGCACGAGTATGTAGGCTATTTTGATCTTCATGGCTTTCTTTGATTCATAGGTTAACTTTGCAGTATGGTTTCTGTTGAAGAGCCACACCTGTCTGGCTGGTTCTATAGTGCATTGGAACTGTATGTGTTGATCATGTGCCTAGCCATGACAGCTCAGTCTATGGTCTTAACCCCTTCATGCATTAATTAGAGTTAAGCAGGTTGGTTATATGAGGCTAGATTTATCCCACAGAATGCCCTCCACATTTCTTAGTGGATGGCAGGCCCAGAGGATTCTGACATCACCATCTTTGTTCCTCTCTGACCACCAAACCCTCCTTTTCCCATTTTATTTTGATTGTATATACTTCAACTGCACCACAAATTGCTATGATCTGTTGCTGATCTTTCTCTTTTCTTTTATTGGAAGAACAAATAAATTAAAATGCCTTTCCCCCACCCAAAAAAAACTTGCTGAAAGGCTCTTTGAATTAATTTCCCACAACAAAGTAGTGAAATGGAAGTTTCCCTTCCACTTCCATGTGATCATAAAAGTGGGAAGCATTTCAAAGCAGCCCTTCACAGGAGTGCATCAGATTGGGCAGTGAAATATTAAGAGAGGAGAATTCTGTTTTGAGTTTCCCAGAAAATCAGTATGAGAACATTGTCAGATATTGCCTCTAATTGCTATTTTCCTTCTTTCAGTACAGGAGGGGAGAATTCCTGTGGAGGTGGTTAATATTTCAGTGAAAAAATCAATTATTTAAAACTTCTGAAAACCAACAACCACCAAAAATGTTCTTATTAATACATAACTGGATTACACTGCAGTTAAACTTAATTATGGACTATTGTGTGAGTTTCTGTCAATTTGTTTATGAAGGGGATCCAGATTGGATAATGGACTGCTTGAAGTCTACTCCATTTACAATGCATGGCCATTTGCAGCAGACTTTTTGTTTTTAATAATGGCTTAAATTACAGCATGTTGCAATGTTTTGAAGCCCTTTAATATAATTTTGTTGTTTAGTCATTTCTGACTCTATGTGACCCCATGGACCAGAGCACGCCAGGCACTCCTGTCTTCCACTGCCTCTGGAGTTTTGTCAAATTCATGTTTGTAGTTTCGAGAACACTGTCCAACCATCTCGTCCTCTGTCGTCCCCTTCTCCTTGTGCCCTCCATCTTTCCCAACATCAGGGTCTTTTCCAGGGAGTCTTCTCTTCTCATGAGGTAGCCAAAGTATTGGAGCCTAAGCTTCAGGATCTGTCCTTCCAGTGAGCACTCAGGGCTGATTTCCTTCAGAATGGATAGGTTTGTTCTTCTTGCAGTCCATGGGGCTCTCAAGAATCTTCTCTAGCACCATAATTCAAAAGCATCTATTCTTCAGCCTTCTTTATGGTCCAGCTCTCACTTCCATACATCACTACTGGGAAAACCATAGCTTTAACTATACGGACCTTTGTCGGCAAGGTCTTTGCTTTTTAAGATGCTGTCTAGGTTTATCGCTGCTTTTCTCCCAAGCGATTATTAAAATACAATATAATTACAAGAGCTTTAAGAGAGCATCTACAAGATGTTGGTACATAATTCTTACATAGGGAGCCATGGAAGCATTTCAAGAAGGCACATAAATCAGGCAATTCTCTATACTGTTATGACACTGCAGACTATTTAGCACTGGTGTTTTATTCTCTTTAGAGTTTATGCTCTTATCCATAGTATGTTGCCCAGAAGTTCCATTCAAGTTGAGTAGGCTTTACTCCTATCTGAGTAGGACCACTGCTTATCACTCTAACTGGTAAAGTGCTTAAAGTTTCTCCCCGTTCCCTAGAGCCTTCCTCTGGTGTGGCTGCAGGGGATTGTCAGGAGGAGGACTTCCATGTTCAACTATCTGCAATACATTGTTTCATCCAAACTGGAATAGACATTTAACTGTGGTTTAGTTGAACAAGCCAGGCTCAGAAACTATGGTCTGAAGCTGCTTTGTTTAGTCAAACCATAGTTAAACTGAACAACAGTTCAGTTCAGGTATGAATGCAATGGCAAACAGCAATTGGTTGAAAATGAAATTGTATACTTTCAGTAACTTCTTTGCAGCCATGCCAGGGGAAGAGAGAGGAGTGGATCCCAAATCCAGGGACCACAATCATAGCATTAGATTACATTAGCATTGAATCTTCCCATTGTGTGAATGCACTCAATGACCCATAAGCAGGGAAGAAATAATAAAATAAGTACAACCCAACAGCAAACAGTGAAACAAGGCTTATGTAGTATTTTTATTTCGGAACAGTAGAAGGTGGATAAATCAATCCAATGGCTGAATTTGAGTGTCCTGGGGTTACTTTCTTTTACTCTGTGGTAGGGAACCTTTTTCTGCCTAAGGACTACATTGTTTTCTGGGCAACCTCTTGAAAAGCAACAAATCAGTGATTGGTGGGACCCTAGTAAAAGGGGGTGGAGCAATTAATGTAAATTTTATACCGGCGGGGCTCTTTAAGTGAATTCCACCCATGTTTTTCATTTATACATTCATATAAGCTAAGCATAAGATGGATGGGTTCAGTGGTGTGAAGTCAGTGGTCCAGGAGAACTAGGGTAGTCCCCTAAATGTTCCCCTGGCGCCTCCTTTCCAAAGCCTAGGAAGTTTCTGCCCAGCTTAGGGAGGGTGCTCCGATGGGTCCAAGAGCCCTCCTGCCACTTACTCAAAGCCTGCCCAGCTTTGGGAAGAAGGCAGGAGGGCTCCAGCATCCTGTCAGGGGGCTGCTTCCCAAAGCCTGGGTAGTTTCTGCCTGGCTTAGGGAGAGAGGCACGATGCTCACATTCACACATACAACATTAGGACATCACGACGTCGGCCCCCACCAATCGCCCTCACAAGATAGCACCTCTGGCCCTGTTTCCCTAAAAAAAAAAATCAGTGTATACCACTAGATGGGCTGACAAAATTAATACTGCAGTTCTTGCTGCTCCATTGGGGAACTTGCCAGCCCCCCTACTCAAAAAACCTATAACTTTGGTTTCAGCACAGACATCAAGTTACGTAAGCCTCTAAATCTCTTCCCAGACCAGTTCAAGGCAGAGTGGTTACATGTTTCAGCCTCTCAGCTCATCCAGGATTAATAATGAAATGATAATAAAACAACTTCTCAAATCCAAATTGGGCATATTTCCCACTGCACGTGGCAATGGCTCTAACCAAAGGCCCCCATTTCCTTCTGACATTCTTCTTCTTCCTCTCAGCGTTACAATAAACTGTAGAGGAAGAACCCAGTAGAAGAAAATTGCAAATATTTTTAGATGCCACAATTTGTTCTTCCTCAGCCCTCATCATATGGTAATGGCAGACATTAAAATAACAAGATGGGGCTAAGTGGAGGATGGAAGCTAGCTTTTAAAGCCTTAGTCAGGTTACATTCTATTGTATAATAATTGCACGTTAGTGTAATAGCAAATTCATTATGGTGACAAAATCTTACAGTACAAAAGTGCTGTTTATGCATAAATTAGAGTTGCCACTATGAAGTCCTTGTATTAAATATGCCCCACTACACGCTCATTTTATCCAGTTTGAAAACACTGCTTCGTTGCCAACAGTATTTTTACTTTCCTTTTTTCACTTGACCTTTTCGACCAGAACTGTTTCTGTATCCATTTTGCATATGAAGAAGAAATTTCTACATTTTACATTTTGTGATAAAATAGCATTTTGTGATAAAATAGCATTTTGCTAAATTTGCTAAATATCAGAATGATTCATTAAATGGATGAAATTCAATCACTCCTCTATCAATTCCTATAATCTTCATAAAGTAGACTTGGTTTCCTTTTTGGATTTCTACAATCTTGGTAAGGTCATCATTTCAATGTAATACATTAAAAAGAAAGAATTCGGGGGACTTCCTTCTGGGAGGCTGGGAGGTTTTCATTGCTGATGTTTGCTCATTGTTGCTCAAAACTCGTTATCTGTTATCTTTGCTCATAGGGGTGAGTTCATGTCAGCTCAAAGGAAAAACTAATAAGACATTCAACTTCAGGGGAACCTGTGGCCCTCTGATGTTGCTGGACTACTGGAGACTATCAGAGGTCACAAAGAGAAAGGAAAAATATATGAAAATAACAACAACAGATGTGGAAAAACAATAAGAAAGGACTGGATAGTACTGTGAACATCATAAGGTTAGATTTGTGGACATTAAAACAGCAGCAAGAAGCAAGAAGTTGATTGGATCCCCTTGGGAACTTGAAATGTGGGTACCCCCAACAAAAATTTCAAATTCGGCTGTGTAATTTGGAATTTATGTAATTTGGTTTGATTTTATGTGATTGGTCGGTTAATAAAAAAATATTCTTTAAAAAAAAAGATGTTGCTGGACTACAACTCCCTTCATCTATGCTAAATGATAATGCTGGCTAAGGATGATGGTAGCTGAAGTCCAACAATATCTGAAAGGCCACAGCTTCCCTATCCCACTTAACACTGACACCTTAGGATGGATTCAAATAATGTATTTGCTGAAGGTGCTTTCTATAGACTGGATGCTGCTAGTTTGGTGGTTGCTGCTACCACCTGCTATGTTATATTCTATTGTGTCTGTGGCACTGTGGGTTAAACCACAGAGCCTAGAGCTTGCTGATCAGAAGGTAGGTGGTTCGAATCCCCACGACGGGGTGAGCTCCCGTTGTTTGGTCCCAGCTCCTGCCAACCTAGCAGTTTGAAAGCACAAAGTGCAAGTAGATAAATAGGTACCGCTCCAGCGGGAAGCTAAACAGTGTTTCCATGTGCTGGTCTGGTTCACCAGAAGTGGTTTAGTCATGCTGGCCACATGACCCGGAATCTGTACGCCGGCTCCCTTGGCCAATAAAGCGAGATGAGAGCCGCAATCCCAGAGTCGGTCACGACTAGACCTAATATCAGAGGTCCCTTTACCTTTACCTTTACCTTTACCTATATCTCCTTCCACATCAGGACTTCACTCCCTCATCAACAAAATCTGCTCCAGAGGGTTGGAGGAGGGAGGGAGAGGATGCAGAGCAGAGGAGAGGGAAGGAAAGAGAGGACCTGTTGCACTAGCGGAAGTCCACTTGCATATTATTGGATTTCGCTTTTCAGACCCACTTTGTTGTTCCATTTTGCTCCATTCTTCCTGGCTTATTTATTAGATTTCCACCACCTCCATATCCTGCCCCAGGAGATGATGGCAACGTAGACCTCAACCTCACAACAAACCTGTGAAATGAGCTGGACTGAGATGTGATCTGCTCAAAGCTGTGCAGGGAACTCCACAGCTAAGCAGAAATCAGGGCATAAGGATACCATATTCAAAACTGGAATTCTATCTGCTTCCCAACACTCACTCAGAGAGTTATTTCATGTTAAGCGTAGGATCTCAACTCCCTCCCATGTTGTTCTCACTTCTAGCAGTGCTGTGCTCACTGGTGGCTGTCTGGGCAACAGTATATATTGGATCAATCAGTGAGGGAAAGGTGACTATGAGTTTCTGGCATGCAAGCAACATGGAAGGTGTCATGCTACAGTGATTCCTTTGCCAGTCAGAAGTGGCCCAAGGTCCTGATTCCTTTGAGGGAAATTTGGCTGAAGGTTTTTGGTAGGGGTTAAGAAGGCATTGTACAGAATCCATTACCAGGCATTGTCTGAAGACTAAATTCTTTGTTTTCTCCCTTCTTAAAGGTAGAAAGGTCTGCGGTGAGCCAGTACACAGCATTTCCCTCTTCCCCCAAAGAGCACAATATGTGAATTATGGAGCTCGCCGGATAACCATGATGTTTTGGCCAGAGATCACTCTAGTCACAAAGCAATCTGTGGCCAAAATGCATTTGTTGAGAAATTTCTTTTTTGTTGAGATAAATCTTCCCTGATTTTTATCTTTCAGGCATGTCTGCCATGTTTTCGGAGAAAAAAATTCTTGTTCATTTGCACAGGGTCAGGGTTCCAGGAGGAATGGTGCTTTCTTATTTGGACAGGCAATGCTATCTAAGATAAATGAAAACCACTCATAGCATTGTTGACATGGTTTTTGTCACTTTCCATATGGGTTAAGGTTTATTTTAGAACCTTACAATTATGTTTATGTCCCACTGGTTTAATTATATTGGGGGGGGGGGAATACTGGCTCAGTTGAACTTGGTGGCAAAAATCCCCACTTTCTCCTATTGAGCGGCAGTTTCATGCATGATTAGACTGAACAGGGGAGGTCGATTTATCAACCACTGATTATTCTTAAAATTATTTTTAAAGAAAATAGTGTGCATTTTATTGGCACTTTCTTTTATTTATGCTGGTAATTTCCAAGTGAGAAAGCAGCGTGTGCTTCAGAGTTGTGAGCAGAAACAAGAATGCACGTTATTGTTTCTTGCTAATGTTCTCTGCTTTGTCAAAGAAAAGCTCAACTTTCTATTAAATATCAGAGTGATGTAGTATAGAATTATAATAAATTAGAACAGCTTTCAAGGAGAGATTCAGTTACTACTTAATTTCATTTAATAGACTTGCTAGCAGATCTAGACTCTGTTGGAGGTACAGAGAAACCAAAAAGAGGCAATAACCTCAACAATACTTTGATTTATTTCATGCCATATTAAAACAAAATTCAAATGTTCTGCTGTTTCTCTAATCTGCAGGACTAACCAAACATATGTTTGGCACTTTTTCTATTTTTTTTAAAAAAATAATATTTATTACTTTTTGAACAATTTAAACATTACAAAACCAAACAAAAACAGAAAAATAAAAACCAATACAATACAATAAAAAGACACTACATAACACTAAACACATTAAATTAAACAAAACCAAACAAAACAATTTAAAAAACTCAAACAATTTCACTATCTTTCATTCACTTGTTTCACTGACCTCCTCATACCTCCCTTTTTGTATTCCACTTCTGTCAAATGTTTCAGCAATTCCTTTCCAAGTTTGGCACTTTTTCTAGTCTCCAACCAGCATTATTCTATATGAACATCTATGGATGGAGAAATATCCACTTGGCTAGTGATATGTCTTTATTAGTTATATACACCAGGATGATACATCCTGGGAAGTGTGCTTCTATATTTCTATTACCTTGGTGGAATCATGACCCAGGAACAAATAAGAATCCAATACAGCAAGAAAGTATGTATGCATAGAAGGCTTTCCTAGTGGTTTGAATTTCCCCCTCTCTTCCCTTGTCTCCTTAACCCTGGTTCAACAAAGTGTCTCTACCAGTGCTAAACATGGTAAATGGGTTCCTGTGAGGAATATTTGCGGCTTTTTCATTGCTTTCCAGAATAAAGGAGGCCTTTATTAATTGCTTCTCTTACAAAGCTCAAGAGGCCTCAAAAACAGTTGCCTTAGAATAATAGTGTGCATTCTTCTTCCAATGTGTGATGCTTATGTCAGATTTCTGATAAGGGTTGTAAATGTTGAGAACACTGTAAACTGATAGGTGACCACAAACAGCTCTAAGACGACAGATATACATATTTAGCAAAACTTGTAGTTAAAATGCTTGTAAGCTTTTGGTTGGGACCAAGATACGAAGGCTGCTTGTACCTGTGACTAGTGGTCAAATTGTGGTTTGCCCTTTTAGTTTTATGAGATATAAAACTCGCTTATGCTTGCGGTTGGAACAAATAGTGGTTAACAGGTGTAACTAGGACAACTTGTGGTAAGAATGGATATACTGCTTATGTTAACAGGTAAATGTGGGGGCTTTTGACCAAATTTGTACATGGGAAGTGTGGGATAGTGATATTTTAATTAAGGAAGTCATGATACGCTGTACACTTTGCACAACCCTTCCTGGTGGGCTGGCAGAGGAGGGACTTTCGGCTGGAGACAGGACTTTATAAACTGTTTTTCCTGATTTGGGATGTGTCTGCATTGGTCACTCATCCTTGCAACGACGTTTTTCTTTCAATATACTTTTTGCTGATTCACCAATTTGCTCAGAATTTATTTTAAAGGCTCCTAGGACTTTAAGCCTTAGGAGCCAGTGTTATATATCCCAAAGTTTGCAGCTAGTGTTTGAGGGAGATTTGCAAAACTTGGTGAGGAAGAAACCTTTTTAACATTAACCATTTTTTATGCTCAGGATAAACGTAACACCAGAACATGGTTAAGACTAACAAAGGAAAGGCAGGTGGGGATATGTATTATAGAAGAGGAGGGAGTGATTTTAGAGCTTTACATCTGTAGCAGGCCTGTAGCTGATGGAACCCAAGAAGTGGCACAAAAATGTAAAAAAATAAATAATGAAAGGGTCTAGGATTTAAGCTTTTCTATAACCCCTGTCTTCTGACCTGCAAGTCATCCTCATAATGTTCTGTGAAAAATGGCATTACACACCAAAAGGTAATATCATAAAAAAGATCGCATCTAATGACATAGGTACTTAAAATAAAAACACTCTGTGGTGTAAAACAGCAAAGCAAAAAGGCATAAATGTGACCAGCAATATTCATTTTATATTACATGCAATAACTTTATATCTAATTCCATGCATTTATTCCAGTAAAGGAAGAAAAAAGACAAGGAAGGAAGGATACCTCATTGTCACTGCTAGATGAAATAGTCAAAACGCTTGATTAATGTGGGAGGAATGAATTATTAAATCTTCCCACATCCTCTGTTTTTAAGTCTCTGGTATTCAATTATGCATCAGCAAATGTTATCATGCAATCATAGGCAAAGCACTAATTGGCATTTATGAACTGATGCATTTTATGTCTGACCTTTAGAAAATGTCTGTTTGTGAAGTGGGTCTTGAAGGAGGCTTAAACTCAGAAAAAGAACTATTTCCCCTTCTGCTTAATGTTCCCCCCACCCTTTGGGTAACTGAAACTTTTGTTGTCAGATTCTCTCCACCCCCTTTATCTTTAAATGATTGAGAGATAATTTTGTTATATAAAAGGAATAAAAACAACGTCAGTCCTGTTGTTGTTTAGTCGTTTAGTCGTGTCCGACTCTTCATGACCCCATGGACCAGAGCACGCCAGGCACTCCTGTCTTCCACTGCTTCCGGCAGTTTGGTCAAACTCATGCTGGTAGCTTCGACGACACTGCCCAACACTGTCCAAACATCTTGTCCTCTGTCGTCCCCTTCTCCTTGTGCCCTCCATCTTTCCCAACATCAGGGTCTTTTCCAGGGAGTCTTCTCTTTTCATGAGGTGGCCAAAGTATTGGAGCCTCAGCTTCATGATCTGTACTTCCAGTGAGCACTCAGGGCTGATTTGCTTCAGAATGGATTGGTTTGATCTTCTTGCAGTCCATGGGACTCTCAAGAGTCTCCTCCAGCACCATAATTCAAAAGCATCAATTCTTCGGCGATCAGCCTTCTTTATGGTCCAGCTCTCACTTCCATACATCACTACTGGGAAAACCATAGCTTTAACTATACGGACCTTTGTTGGCAAGGTGATGTCTCTGCTTCTTAAGATGCTGTCTAGGTTTGTCATTGCTTTTCTCCCAAGAAGCAGGCGTCTTTTAATTTTGTGACTGCTGTCACCATCTGCAGTGATCATGGAGCCCAAGAAAGTAAAATCTCTCACTGCCTCCTGGTAAAAACGGTGTGTTGCTTATCACACTCGGTTGGTGTCTGATCCTGTTTGTATAAAGCATGCTCCCTTCACCATGAGCATAAGATAATGGAAGGCATGAGGGTTCCATGTACATCATGGGTGGTGACTCTGTTTATGGGCTCTGGGGCAGAGTAGGCCACAGTGCTAACCAATCCTTTGGATTTCATTTTGCTGACCTGATTGCTGCATGGAGGAGTAAAGGTACTCTCAGAGACACCCAGTGACTAGATTTCTTTCTTCCTATATGCAGCTCCATTGCTCTCACATTATGTCATTCTGTCAGTCGCTTTGCTCCTAGAAGCGCCACCAAATTACCATTGATCCTCTCAGTTCCATCCCTTTCTATTACAGTTATCGGACAGGAGTCAGTCCCAGACAATCACTTACACAGTTGAGTTGCTGAGATTCACACCCCAGTGTGCAATATATTGCAAAGAACAAAAGGGCAGGTGTGATTATGCTCAATTATGCAATGCCATACCCTGCAACATTTCTCTGAAGAAAATAGGGATGTCCCATTCCATAATGATAATTTTACTATTTATACCCCACACATCTTACTGGGTTGTCCCAGCTACTCTGGGCAGCTTCCAACATATATAATAACACAATAAAGCATTAAACATTTTTTAAAAAACCTACCCTATACAGGATTGCCTCCAGACAGCTCATACCCTCCAACATTTCTCCAATGAAAATAGAGATATCCTAAGGAAATGTGGGACATTTTGGGATCAAATCAGAAAGCAGGGCAGCTCCTCTAAATTAGGGATGTCTCTGGAAAATCAGGACACTTAGAGGGTCTGCAATGCAGCTGGCCAAGCCTGCTAGCTCTACTGTCTTGCAAATGGAAGAATGGACTCCATGAACAGTAATTTGGTTAGTTAGTTCTCAGGGCCTGCATCCTAGCCCCTTTCTTGTTTTCTAATGCCCACTCTAGATTTTTCTCTTCTTTTTGGAGACCTCTGGACCTCATCCAAAGATGCTTTCCCAATCCCCATTCTAACTGAGTGTGCAATTTTACATCCCAACCAAACTGACAACATGCCCTTTCCTCACAGAAACGTTACTGCCAATGATTAATCTCCTGTGCAACTGAACATTCCAAGCATCTCTTTAGTTCAGTGAGATGTTGTCAGAGACTTCACTGTCAGAAGCACAATACTACATAGATTATAAACCCCATAGTTTCCTGTTTGATTTGGAATCTCCAATTGACATGGGGGGGGAGAGAAACTCAGATTTGCAAGGGGCTTCACAGGGCCATGCAGAGTAGTCCCACCACCCCTCCCCCTGCTGTTCACATGTTTGGCCTGGGACATGCATAGACTCCATGTGCATACTAATGTACATGCACAGAGCTTCTCAGGATGGGTGTGGTAGACAGGCATAACAAAGCCCACAGAGGCTAGGATATGGAAGTCTATGCCTACCCCCCTTATTCTTTCTATATAGGAGGCTGTTCCCATCATCACTTTGGCCATGCTGGATGGGGCAATGGGAGTTGGATCCCAACAACATCTGAGCAGCACCAGATTGGGGAAGGTTGCCGTAGAGAATATTGTGTAGCTGGTCCAATGAGCAAGCCCAATATATGACAACTTCCTGTGCTCCTTCAATTTTAGCCAACGTTTCAAGTGACTGTGGAACAAATGTTACCCTACCTCTTCTGTCTACTTGTTTTTATGCTAACATGGTCAAATAGTCTTTGGAATAATCCCTAATGTGTCAGCAACATTTTATACTCTGTCAGCCTCCTCACCTCACAAGCCTCCATTGTGTTCCACATCTTCCTCAGATGGGCAAAGGTAAGATGATGTATTTCATGTTCTGTAGTCATATTAGGTATCTATTGAGTGAGGGAGATTACCTGAAACAAATTTGACCTCTGCAGCAAATGAGCTGTGGAAGTCCTTGAAGCTTCCAAGGTCTGGAAACATAAATTTTCCTAATATGGAAACCTTCAGTATTTTTATTTATTTTGCTGTATGGTGAAGGCAAATGACCTGCAGTACCATGGCCATTCCATCTCGGGTTTCATTATTCCCCAATAGTGCAAGTTTGACTGAGGAACATTACTCACAAGGGTTTCTGTTATGGCCCCTCAGCATCTGACTATACTGCAAAATGTTAGGTGAAAGAGAAAGATCTGTGAGAAATGTGTGTCCAGGTTATCCATAAGTATAGCGCCTGTATCATAGGTGAGTTAATTAGCAAACTCTTCAGTTTCTAGAGACAAGCAATCTATGAAAGATTCCAGCAACTTGTGAGCATCATTATTGAGGGATTTAATGATGCTGAGTATCCTCCTTTAGGGATGGATGAATCTGTCAGTTTGGGTTTCTTCCAGCCTTACGTTCAGTTCTCTACATTTATGCATCAGTTTGCGACTTTTGAAAAAAAGTCCTCACCATTTTTTTTAAAGGCTGATTGATGGATAAATGCAACAGGTATGTGTGTGTAGTCTCCCCCCCCCTCCCCCAGCAGCTCTTTGCTACCAGATACCTGAAATTCTTGTTGCCACCAGGTTGGGTGCACATGGAGTACCAGCTTCCAGACAGGTGTGTGGCTGTTGCTTACCAGACAGGAAAGGGATGAGATGTCAGAGTACTTTGTGTTGTACAAACACACCAGTCCAGCCAGTCTAGTGCTCTTGCTAATGCATTTTCACGGCACCGATCTTCCTTCCCGGAAACTAGCATAATGGCTCTGCCCTGTCCAGTGAACCTCTTCTGGTTGCTACCCTTTAAAATAGGAAAGCAGCACTTTCATCTGCCATAATTCTTCTTACGTCTATGTACAACAAGGGCAACATTTTAGTAGGGGAAGAGAGAGAGAGAGATGAGAGGGCTGTTGTTATTAGATCTGAAAAGAAATAGTTATATATAATCAGAATGAAGAAAGGTTGAGCTCCTAGGGAGAGTTGCACAAAGAACCCCCCCCCCCCCAATTCTCTACAGACATTTACATATAAATAAAAGACCTTTTAACTGCTAATATCCATGCAGCCAAATGCTGAAATATTTAGTCCCTTGCAGAAAACTAAATTGCTAATGGATTATTAGGCTTCACTAACAAGCGGCTTAATTTGACTCTCAGTGATTGAACAAAAGTGTTTTCAGCCTGAGAGATAGTTGGATTAAATAACAGTCTTCAATAACAATTTGTTTATTTATGGTATTTTTTGCCTTCTATTGTGGATATGCTATAATGATGCCCCACAGGGGGATTCATTATGGCTTATTGTTTCCTGAAAATACTGGCAATTCTATCAATTGATTTAGTTTCTCCCAAAAGTATACATAAAAAAACCAAGTGGCGCAATCTTGCCATGTCCATTTGTTTGTATGAGGCAAGTGCAAAAGCTGAACCCAAGTCAATATGGCAAGCCTTTAAGATCTTCTCCACAAGGGTGGAAGCATACATTTCAGAGACATGGCCAGCAGAGAGGAATCTGCAGAGGGGGAGGAAGAGGCAGAGGAAAACAGGAACTTGATTCGTTCATACAATGAAAGTGAGATAAGCCCTTCTCGCTCTGGATTGCTGCCTGTAAGTTTTCGCAGCAGCACAGAGATGAAGGAGCAGGATGCAGGTGGTAGTAGCGGGATGGATTCAACTCCAGAGGAGGAGGAATTGGCTGCACCTGAGTCTCCAAGCAGTAGGAGGCAGACCAAGCGATTAGAACAAAGGAAGACCAGCTTTCCCCCAAACCCTCTGGCTATATATATATATATATATATATACACACACACATTATTTACACAATGGGTCGCATGTGATTGGCTGATTCAACTCCCCTCCTGGTTGCTGCATTCTAGGATCCTACCTGCCTATTGTTCTAGGATCCAAACTCAGTACATAACACCTGCATTGAAGGCTCCACAAGACTGAAGATCACTCCCCAAGTATCACCCTCTGGAAGCAACCATCTGAGTAGGGCTGGTACATCCTCTGTCCTAGAAGAGAATTCTTCACCCACTGCTGCAGGACAATCCAGGCAGGTAGTTATTTCATAGTTTTTAGTGGCAGTGCTGACTTCTCTCTCCCCCACCCCAAGTAAAACCCATCAATTCTTGGTTTCTTTCAAAGGGAAGGGAGGACAGGTTCGCAATCTGGATTTGTCTACAATGTCTTTTCACCATATGGGATATAGAATATAACTCGCTTCCACAGTCCCTTTAGAGGAATGCCCTGGGCTTCTTCTCTGTTCATTGAAGTACAAGCCCTTCAACTCTTGCCTCTGGAAAGGTCCCCAACTTTTAAAGCTACCTGTAAGAAGGTGAACAGTCAATTTAACAGCCTCCAGGCAGAAAGACTCCTGGAGACTTTGGACTCCTGGCAAGCTCTCTCTCCTCATCATTTTCTTCTAGTAATCTCCTCAAGGGCTTCATGCCAGTGGTGGGCAGGACCAGAGACAAAACCCAAGAGCAATTAGTGTCAATGTTTTTTGTTGTTGTTTAGTCGTTTAGTCGTGTCCTCCTCTTCATGACCCCATGGACCAGAGCACGCCAGGCACTCCTGTCTTCTACTGCCTCCCGCAGTTTGGTCAAACTCAAGTTGGTTGCTTCGAGAACACATCCAACCATCTCATCCTCTGTCATCCCCTTCTCCTTTTACCCTCAATCTTTCCCAGCATCAGGGTCTACCACCCCTCTCTACCTTCCGTCCAGGCAAACGGGAGTCATTGTCAGAATTCAGGGACACATCCCAGTCAGGCAAAAACATTCAAGGAGGATGTGGAGCAAGGCCAGTGAGGGGGTGATCTGTGGAGATTCCCAAGGGCCAGACAAAGAGACCATGAGAGCCACATTTGGTCCCTGAACCTGAGTTTCCCCACTCCAGTTAGAAAAAATAGCTATACCCCACCAAACAGTGCTATTGAAAACACTGCCACCACCACATGACCCACTGACAGAGGAGGGCTACCAGAGGACATTGTTTTTCAGGCCCCCCTCTAACATGAAATCTCAGGGCGAAGTAATGGGAGAATAAGGGGAGAGCATCACAAACTGAGTTACTTGAGCAAGGGGCGAAATACAATTATAGGGAAAATAAGAAAATGAAACAGTGTGATGCCAGTGAAGACAGTACCTGAGAAAGGAAGTCCTGTCACGGGGTAGGGATGTTGTGGTTGCCTTTACTGAACAAGGATGAGAAGTCACAAGAGACACACACAGTGTCATTATGATTGTTTTATATGGTGTTGTGATCATCAGGGAAAGATCTGAGGCAAAAGAATGCAATATGTCATTTTGTGAGTCAGAAGACCAGCTGCTGCTGACATTGTAGGGAGTTCAGAAGGAAACAAAATTCATGGCTGGAAGTGGAACCAAGCTGTAAATTATTAATAATAATAATATTATATGATGGGTATTAAAGAGGGAAGCCGAAAGCTTTGTGAGGTTGTAATTTCTGAGAGTGTGAACTCTTAAGTTCCAGGAGCATATTTCAAAACTTCCATAAACACACAGCAGTGATATATGGAGACACATTTAAAAGGGAATATATATTACAGGCATTATACACAATAAATATACTTCTACTTAGAATATATCCATAGTTTCTTAGTGCATATAATTCTTATAACAGAATGTCATAAAAATGTTGATCTAAAGGCACAACATGGTACGATTTCTGACCTTTAGGAAACATATGAAATTTTCAAATTCTCTTCCAAATTATTTTAACTGCTTCCATTCTGCATTCAGATGCAGACATACAAATACAAATTGGCTTTTATTTTTCTCACTTACAGTCTTTGAACCACTTGTCCATAAAACAAAATGACTGTTTTTTGTAACAACAGGGATGGCAAAACTCTGACCCTTCCGTTATTGTTGGACTTCATTTCCCATCATCCCTGACCATTGGCCATGCTGATGAGAGTTGGATTCCTAACAATATATTGAGCATTACAAGGAGTGGTTGAGGGAGTTGGTTATGTTTAGCCTGGAAAAAAGATCTGATAGCCATCTTCAAATATCTCAAGTGTTTCCTCATGGAAGATGGAGCAAGCTTTTCTTCTCCTGCTATGGAGAGTAGGAGCTGAATCAATGACTTCAAGTTGTGAGACCAGAGATTCTGACTAAACTTTGGGAAGAACTTTCTGACAGTAAGAGCTGTTTCACAGTGGAACAGACTCCCTCGGAAGGTGGTGGACTCTCATTCATGGAAGGATTTTAAGCAGAGGTTGGATGGCCATCTGTCATGAATGCTTTAGTTGAGATTCCTGCATTGGGGTTGGACAAGATGACCCTCAAAGTCCCTTCGAATGCCTTCCAATGATTCTATCATTCTTTTGTCTGCCTTGAATCTTCCAGCATTCAGCTTTCATTGGACGAACTCTGAGATTAGAGGACGGCAGATGGAAAACTCTCATTTTAGAGTCTGAAAGACAAGCAGGTTAAGCATCGCAGCCAGAATGATTCTTCTTTTAAAAACTGTGTCAATAATTTTGTTTAAAAAGACCATGAGCGGGAGGAGTATGCATTGTCCAATATTAATTGACTTGAAAGGTGGTGATTAATGAAGGGGAAAAGAATGGATTAGTTGATGTTGTGTTTATATATATATATATATATATATATATATATATATATATAATTTCCAGCTTGTACTTGGGTGAGGAGACAATTGTTAGATTGGAGCTGATATTTTCAAGTACAGTGGTACCTCGGGTTAAGTACTTAATTCGTTCTGGAGGTCTGTTCTTAACCTGAAACTGTCCTTAACCTGAAGCACCACTTTAGCTAATGGGACCTCCCGCTGCTGCTGCGCTCCCACCACATGATTTCTGTTCTCATCCTGAATCAAAGTTCTTAACCCGAGGTACTATTTCTGGGTTAGCGGAGTCTGTAACCTGAAGCGTATGTAACCCGAGGTACCACTGTAAATGGAATGTGTCATTCAGGTTTTCTATTGCAGCCCCTCTTCATTTACCGCAGAATCTTTTTTGCATAGGATTAAGAGCACAAGAAATAAAATTCATTATATTTTAGTTATTTTCCAGAAATTCAGTTGTCAATAGTAAGTTATTCCCTACCCCAAAAAGTTAAAAGCAAATTAAAAAGAAAAGGAAATTAAAAACAAACTTCTCAATTGTGGAGAAGCTAGCTTAACAGTTCTGTTCCATTTGGTGAGCCACTTCAGAGCCTAAGGATTGTATGTGTGAGTTTGTTCTGCTGTGTATTTTTACCTGGTGCTTGTACAGTAAGTCTCTTGGCAATCATTTGATTGAAAGGTGGTGGGGTATATACCTCCATAATAGATTAATAAATGCATTTAGAACACTTTTACTCATGGGATGCTGTCGCCTTTGCCTGAACCTTAGTTAGGAACTAAGTTGTGTTCTGTGAGTCAGGGAATAGAAGGAAGCAGTCCAAGGGAATATGACCAAGGGAGAATTGAAACCTAGAGGTAGCATCTATTTTGAGATCAGTTGCAATGAGTACAGTTGTTTGTTTCGCACTTCACTCTCTTGTGGCATCATTTTATAAAGATTGCAGCTGCAATCTAAGGCAGTGTTATCTTCCCTCTGCCCACACTCCACCTAGCATAAACAATGCTATGAAGGATTTCATCCAGAAGCATTTTACGGTGCAAATCTATTGTGTATTGGGGATTGAGTAATCCATACACACAGAGAGACCAACTAATCTGAGATCATAAATAGTTGCTAATTGCATTATTTTCATTTCCAGGAACATATCTGCAGCATCAAAATTCTCAGAAGGAAGCCTCTATTCTGAACATGTTATTTCATTTTAAGATGTATTTACATGTCCAGTTCAGCATGTGGATGCTATTGAATTCATGAAAGCTAATCACTTGATTGGAAATTGCTCTCTTATACAATTTTAATAATCATCTGCTCAGACTCTACCCTGAGAAGGGGGGTGGGGTGGTAATTTCAGAATGAATATGTAAGCAGCATGTTGTACATACTTCAAAGCAGATCTGACATATCCCTGCTCGTTTCAAAACAGCCTTGCATTTGTAACCGGAACAAAAATTGTTGAGATAATAAAAAAGTTTCAAAATGAACTGTAAATTAACTTGGCTATTAAATCATTCACTGAGGGTAATGGGGGGCAGGGGCGGGGAATGAACTCAAAGAAATTTTAGAAAGGAGGGTTGTTGTGGTGTTTTTTAAGAAATGGGCTGGATCCATACTAACAGTGCAATGCCATACATGCATACTCAGAATCAAGCCTCCGCTGCATTCAGTGGAATTTACTTTCAGGAAGTGATGCTACAGATTGCCTTTATTTAGAGTAGACCCACAGAAATGAATGGAACTTTAGCTAGCCATATTTCAATGAGTCTCTTCTAAGTACAACAAAGTCTGGATCCAACCCTGTAGTAACAGTAAAAAAATGGACTAAGTGAATACCTCCCAGACTAGCCTTCAGCTTTGATTTACATAAGTATAAATTGTTTACATAGTTACCAAGACAGCATAGTATCCTAGAGGCAATCATTCTTGATAATGAGAGCTTTATCCCTGCAGATGTAAGATTATTTTTCCAGATACACATACTAAGCCAACCAGATGTTTCACCTGAAATCTCAGCTTGCTAGCATGAATAGTACAATTGCCTGGTGCAATATTTCTGTTTATGCAATTTGCTTTTAGTGAGATGGGGATGATAAAGCGTATAGCTAGCTGATCCCCAACTGCATTATGGTTTGCATTTTATACAGAGATATCTCTTTAGAAACAGCAGTCCCCAAATAAAATAATTTGTATGGGTTAGTCACAAATTATGTGGCCACTGGGAGAACAAGATGGTGGGCTAGATGGGCCATTTGTCTGATCCTACAGGTTCTTCTAATATTCTTATTATATATCCTGGGTTGGATCCAGCTAAGGTGTTGCAGAAGTTGAACAATTTCTACTCATGCAATGGAACTTGCCCTCCTTCTCCTCCACCCTGTTTGTTCCCTGCAATACCCCCAAAATCTGCTGCACAGCAAATCTGCACAGAGCACAGGTTGTAAAATCAGAAACACTAAGCTTAAATATAACTGGTAAATTGAGAGCAAAACTGACGAATGAGAGACATGCAAAATGAAGAAATTAGTTAGGAATTATTTTTTTAAAAAATAAGTTTCTATACCACCCTTCATCTGAAGATCATAGTGTGGTTCACAATATAAAACATAAAAATACATATAATAACAAACAAAAATAATAACACCCCCCATACACACAGTTTTAAAGGCCATAGATTGTTTAAATATCCAAAGGCCTTGGGTAAGAGGAATGTTTCTGCATGGCACCTGAAGATATGTAATGAAGACACCAGGTGTCCCTGGGAAGACCATTCCACAAGCAGGGAGCCACCTCAGAAAAGGCCCATTCTTGTCTTGCCACTCTCCAGACCACTCGTGAAGGAGGCATACAAAGACGAGTCATATGGGGAGAGGCTGTCCTTGAGGTATTATGGTCCTGAGACATTTAAGGCTCTATAGGTCAAAACTAGTGCTTTGAATTGGGAAACTGGAAACTAATTGACAGCCAGCGCAGGTGGGCCATAAAGGACGACATCTAATTTTGGCATCCCACTTGTCTTGTGCTCGCATGAAAGGGACTTCTTCCTCTCCTCCCTGCAGCCCCTAACCCCACAACACACAAAGTCTGCTCCAGAGGGTTTCAGGCACAGGTCTGCTGCCTGTCCCTAGAAAAATGTGGTCATCCTTTTTTTTTGTTTTGGAGAAAAGTGTCCTCTTTAGACTTCAAACGGGATGCCTTTTTTCATGTATTTGAGCTTATCCGCCTCGTCCTCCTCAAACCTGCATAGCCAGAGGGTGGGTCTGGTGGGAGCAGAAAAGTGAGAGCCTGAGCAGGAGTTTGTGTGGTCAGAGGGTGGGTTCATGGGGAGGAGAGCTGGGAACAAGAGGGTGGGGTGGGACTGGTAGGAGAGAGAGGGGGGGGGTTCACTAGTGGCAGATGCCAGAAGCTGTGACACCATGAGATCGGTGTAAAACCAAATCAGATAAAGGTTTTATTACAAAACAACAAAGCTTGTGGGTGTTTTTTCTTGCAGGCAAAGTTCAAACTGCAGCTTTCCTCCTTTTGTAGTCATGACCAGCTGTACCCAATCAGCCCAAAGCTCACAAAAACTGTTCTTAAAGCTACAAACATCTTTACTGTTTCTTTGCAGAATGACTCCCAACAGAGAGCACTTTTGCGTGGGCAGAGAGTGGGTATAGGAGAGTAGGTGGAAGTTGCAGTGCATGGGGCTGCCCCAGTGGAATCTTGGGTTTTGCACATGCAGGGGGGCTGTAGATGGGTCACAGAGTGAGAGAGGGGGTTTGCACAGCCCTGTTGGAGAGCAGGGGTAAATAGGATTTTTGCACAGGCAGAGGCAGGTGGGTCGGACCCCATGTGCCATTGTAATTGGTAGCTTTGAAATAATTTCTGTACCAGATAAAGTATTTTTTTACTGCCCCACCCCAATTCCTTCCTAACAACCTGTTCCGTATTTTGCCAAACCTATCCTTTATTTTGCCCAACCAAAGGTGGGAACCCTACCCCCAGCACTACTCAGAGAAGCCAGAGGTTAAACCTCAGACTTTCTGTAGATATTCTACCACTGAATTATGGCTCGTCTCCAAACTTTTTGCAGCAACAACCATTTGACATAATGAGAATATGGAAAGAGGAAAGGAGTGGGGAAGGAATGAATTCACAACTCTCTTCATTTCCTACTAGGTTGGTTTAAATAAATGTAACCTCACTGTTCATAACAGAAGAGAGGAGATGATTCTCCTGTGTGTGTTTTTGTTTGCTTAGCAACAGAGAAATGACTTTTCCCATCAACAATGTATTAGAGAAAATATCTTTTACAGTTACATTTTATACTTGCATTAAGAGTATGACAAACTACCTACTAAAGTACCTTCCATTTATTTAGATAATATGTTATCACCCACCATATGCTACATAAAATGTAGTCTTTTCTTTGTAGAAAATCTTGGTTAATGAAGGAGCGAGCAGAGTCAGTGAAGCAGAGTCCACTTTCCCCCACTTAGAAGCACCAAATGTATTTTACCCAGGAAGCCTTTTGAAAACACTGTTTAACCTAAGTCAGTTATGTAAGCTAGGAGGTTATCAAACAGGATGCAAAAACTAACCGAGGAAGAAGCAAATATTTGCTACTACACCACAATTTTGACAGAAAATTTAATAATCCCATGCTTCAATATTGGGTTGGATCCAAAGAACCGTGAACAAAAGAAAAATACAAAATAGCTTGTGCGAATGCCTTTACTGTTCTGCAAATGCTTGTGCAATGAGGCAGTTTCATGGTTCCACTTCCACAAGTGATTTAACAAGCACAATAGTTATCTTTGGATTTAGTTCCCCTTTCCTCATGTAATCGTCTCTCAGGACCTTTCTGCACTTACAGTTCATAGTGGCATAGTTGCTGGGTTTTTATTTTATTTTATTTTGCATTCTGACATACAATATCGTTGTTATTCAGCTAGCATTCTTAAATAATGTGCATTTTGAAAAAGAAAGTTTTTTTTCCCTTTACTGTTTAAAAAAACACCCAACTTTTGGGAAAGATCCATTTCTTTGGTGTTTCTTTAAGCTTTATCTCTCTTTCTGTGTGGTTTGTGTTGGTGAGTGTAACATGCGCTCTATGTGGGGCTACCTTTGAAGGTGACCCGGAAACTGCAACTAATCCAGAATGCTGCAGCTAGACTGGTGACTGGGAGTGGCCTCCAAGACCACATAACACTGGTCTTGAAATAACTACATTGGCTCCCAGTATGTTTCTGAGCACAATTCAAAATGTTGGTGCTGATCTTTAAAGCCCTATATGGCCTCGGCCCAATATACCTGAAGGAGCGTCTCCACCCCATCATTCAGCCCGGACACTGAGGTCCAGCTCCAAGGGCCTTCTGGTGGTTCCCTCACTGCGAGAAGTGAGGCTACAGGGAACCAGGCAGAGGGCCTTCTCAATGGTGGTGCTTGCCCTGTGGAATGCCCTTCCATCAGATGTCAAGGAAATAAACAACTATTTGAATTTTAGAAGACATCTGAAGGCAGCCCTGTTTAGGGAAGTTTTTAATGTTTGCTGTTTTGTCATGTTTTTAATATTCTGTTGGGAGCCGCCGAGAGTGGCTGGGGAAACCCAGCCAGATGGGCGGGGTATAAATAATAAAATTATTCTTATTCTTAATCAGCTCTGCACTGCTTCTCTCTGACCCATGTGAGCTACTCAGTTGCAAGCCTGGTTCAGAGAAGAGACACAGCAGATGGAGTTGATGGTACTGAATCCAAGTGCTGCCCATGACAGCAATCATTAGCTGCCCACAACATTTTCTCATCATCACTAGGTTTACCATACCTGAGGCAGACGTGTAGTCCATCTTCTAATCTCTTCTACTCCCATAAGATTAGCATTCTCAAATACTAGACTTTAAAAATGCACACACAAAATGAAAATGTTCATAATTCTGACATGTATTAACTGGAAGGGTCCATAAGGGGCATGACTACAGCCATGCAGGTTTTCTCAGTTTGGGTACAGCCCACCATTTGTGTGGAGAGGAAACCTCTGCATTCATTCTCCAATAGCAGCAGCATATGGCTAAAATTGCAGTCAATCAGCTCCCAAACCACTCTGAAAAACATTGGCTCAAACAGCAGCTATACTACTATAAATGGTAAGTGTGGAAAGAACCCTGGTGATGGGTGAGCTGAACCTGTTATAGACTGGAAATGCTCACTGAGTTGCAAATCCAGAGCTATGAATTCAGACAAAAGGGCGTCCTGGACATGTGGCATGCATAATCAATCTTCATTGATTTTGGTAAGTCAAATGTCAGTTTGGTGAGCAGTTTTGACAGGCCACTACTTCAAATGTAGTTTGAATCTCTAAATCACAGAAGTGGGGAAAATCAAAAACCACAAATCTGAAATGATTAATCCATTGCAACACTACTAAAAACAGATGCTTCTTATACCTACCCAACTATCTAAGAGTACCTGGGTTTTAAGCCTTTGTGGAGACAAGAGCAAAGGGGATCTTCCGTCTACACAGCCATTCAGTTCACTGCCAGCATTAGAGAGAACTAAGAGTCAGAGGTCTAAGACTCCAATCCTCTTTATATTGGCCCAAATCAAATGTAAACAAAAGGTAATAATTTTCCCCAAGATGAATCTGTTCTTTTTACATATGAAAACAATGATCATCAGCTTAGTCTCTTGGGTTCACTGAGCAAACCAAGCTGCTGTTATAATTCTTCAGCTATAACAGGCTGTTGCTTTGTAGTTGATATGTATCTTGATAAATGGCTGAAATATACGTCAATAGCTGTCCGCAGCTTAATAAGGCTGCAAGAAACCTGTTATTTTTCACGTGTCTCAAACAGATCTTTTTCAAGCAAAGCTATAGATATTACTTTGTTTTTTGAATATATATATATATCCCTCTTTTGTACCAAAAAGGTCATTTTTAATACACACACGCTTGCTATCCATGGTGATTTCCCCCCCTATCAATAGTGTTATTGAGAAATAATAATAATTCTTATTACTTCACCCACCCAGCAATTGGCGTTTCTATACCTTGCTTCAAAAAACAACAACACCCCGGAGCAATCATATGCACAACACAATTAAAACATTTCAGAAATAAGCGGCGCATTAAAAATGAATCAAAAGAACAATGACTTACAAAACAATACACCCTCCGGGATTCCAGACTCCTTGTAAATATATGGTTCCCACTGACATTAATAGGAGTTACACAAATAGGGAGAAAGCAGCAGAGCATTGTTGACTACAAATATATGTGCTTAATATCCACTGCTGGGCAAAATACCTCCAGGGCTAAGAAGTGTGATTTGAAAGGCAATCGCCTCCTCCTCATGGTTCCAATTCTAAATAGATTCAGCTACTTAAAAACAAATTTTCCATTGCCTTGTTTTTCATTTGGGTAACCCCAAATATCCTTCACACCTGATCCTGATCCTTTCTGCCCACTCCACACTTCTGATATTTAAGGGATGTTTAAAATCATGCTGGTTTCTTATATGTATTTAACCTGAGAAGTACCCTTCAAGATCAGGTCAAAGGCCCGTCTAAGTCCAACATCCTCGTCCCCCAGTGGCCAAGCAGATGCCTATGGCAAGCCAGCAAACGGACCTGAGAGTAACAGCACTCTCTTGTCATTTTGATTCCCCGGCAACTGGCATTCAGAGTCATGCTACCCCCAGCAGTGGAGGGGGAACACAGCCATCATGGTTAACAGCCATCACCAGGTTTATCAACCATGAATTTAGAAAATACTCATTGAAAGTAGATAGTGTGTCATTCTCTTAATGCTAGTATTAAATGTAAGTGTAAAAGATATGTTCTCTAACACACCGTTGATGGGAACAATCAATTGTCTGTTGCTAAGGAAACAAAAAGAAAACACATGAGAATCCTGTCTCGTTATGAACAATGATGTTGTATATATTTAAAGCTTAAAGGTAAAAGTAAAGGGACCCCTGACCATTAGGTCCAGTCACGGACGACTCTAGGGTTGCGGCGCTCATCTCGCTTTATTGGCCGAGGGAGCCAGTGTACAGCTTCCGGGTCATGTGGCCAGCATGACTAAGCCACTTCTGGCAAACCAGAGCTACGCACGGAAACGCCGTTTACTTTCCTGCCGGAGCGATACCTATTTATCTATTTGCACTTCATGCTTTCGAACTGCTAGGTTGGCAGGAGCAGGGACCAAGCAACGGGAGCTCACCCCGTTGCGGGGTTTCGAACCGCAGACCTTCTGATTGGCAAATCCTAGGCTCTGTGGTACCTGGCGTGAAATGGAGAGGAATGTGAATTCATTCTCCCCACCACCCTTCTTCCCCTTTCTATCTTTTGGATGCAGCAAAAGGTTTGAGAGAGGATTGGAGCTTCTGGGGTAGCTCAGTTGGTAGAACATGAAGATCTTAATCTCAGAGTGGTGGGTTTGAGCCCCACACTGGGCAAAAGATTACAGAGGGTTGAAGACCCTCATGGTCCCTTCCAACTCTACAGTTCTATGATTAAGGGATAGATGATCTGCTTGCATGGCTTAGCATCTCCAGACATGGCTGAGAAAAGCCCCTGCCAATCAGTGTGGACATTATTGACCTAGATGGACTTATTTCCATGGGCAATTTAAAATGGTGCAAACTGGTCAAAGTTGATGTCATTCTTCTGAGAACTGTTTGAAGAATCTGAAGAACTTTAAGCCTTAAAAAGTCCTGTGTGCAAACAATTAAGAAAAAACTGTGGATTATGAATCTACAGTGATGAAATATGTGCCTAAAAACATGGACAATTATGTTAAAGAATAAATTCCTCAGCAGCATGCTACTTCGCTGGGAATTTAATCGGAAATGGGAAGACGAGGTAGGAAAAGTAAAGAAAAGTCATGAAGATTTCATGCTCTAGTTGCACTTGCCGTTCTTACCAGCAAGGTTATTATAAAATGTGACACAATGGTCTAAAAATAAAACATCCTCTGCAGTTTTCTAAAATATATATGTTATCAAAGCTTTGTTGAAAGATAAATAATATTTGTTCTGATTTTGTGTGTGTATATGCATAGATTTATTTAAAACACACATACATTATTTGTCTGAGGTTCTTACTAGTTTGTGAATCAGTGTCTTTCAGTAAAGCAATCAGATTAAAAAGTAAGTAAATATATGATAGGATTAAACATTTATAGGCTGATCCAAAGCAACAAATCTCAAGGTCAAGAAGTATTGTGAATATGCCATTGGGTACGTGTGAAAAGGAATGTTATTATTTAATGTGCCAGGTTAGCCCCAGCCTTTTAACTTTTCAGTAAAATGCACACATGTACCCAGGCTCTGAAACAATTTAGCAAGGGGCATTGATGACATTATCCTAGCTTATGCTTCACTTGTTTTCAAGCCATTTTTGTGTAGGGGTGGATCAGTCAAAGCCAGTCAGGTGACAAGCTGTCAGCAATATGGAGCCAGTCCAAATGTGCAGGAAAAATCTGTACTACATTCCTCTCAAAGGTTCTTCTCATTGATAAGCTTGTTTTCTACAGTAGATGCAGGGGTTTTGAAAAGATTGATGAAGCATTCAAACAGTCCTCCGATTTAAAGCCTGAAGTGCTATATGTGATTCAGAAAACCCTTTGGGCCATAATTTTATTGCACTAAAGGGAATTGTCCAGCATCAGCTATCCTTGCAATGCAACAAACTTCTGGATGCATGAAGAGCCATGTTTGGTGATTATTTTTATTTTATTTATTAAATTTATAGACCACCCTTCATCTGAGAATCATAGGGCAGTTTACAATATAAATACACAAAAACACATAACATAATAAGGAACAAAGCAATAACATCACCCTACAGTTTAAAAGCCGTAGATGGTTTAATTAGCCATTAATCCAAAAATTCTTCCATAGTAGCCATGATTAATATTTCAGCCCATTATGAATAAGGGGGAAAGACTATAGGTTAGTGGTAGAGCATGTGTTTTGAATGCAAGAGGCTCCATGATCAATCCCAGCAGATCCAGGGGGTCACTGCTTTACATCTCAAAGAGTTGCTGCCAGTCGTGTAGACAATACTGACCTAGCAGGACCAAAGATCTGGCTCACTACAAGGCAGCTTTCTATGTTCTCTGGACTTGACCCAGAATGAAAGAACAGGCAATTGGGCAGCAGAGCAAGTGGCACAGCTTTGTCTCTATCTAGGAGATGCTGGATTTCCCTGCTAAAGCAGGAACAGAGTTGATCACCATGTCTGCCCAACATGAGTCATCCCTAATAGCCATCCAGCCTATATCATTCATTATAACAGCAGTCCATTCTTACTTTCCTTCAAGGGCCAATGCTTGCTTTGCTTTGTGTAGATTGGCTACTTTACAAAACACATTCTGCTATGGGCCAATTCATATATCCATTCTGGCAAACGTCTCATTGTGGATTATTGTCCTTGTACAGTTCAGGGTATAATCCTGAAGGTGTCATCCTCTTGCTTTTCCACGAGCACAGATTGCTGGTAAAACCACGTTTGAGCGAGTATCGTTTACATGCCATTCATCACAGGTTTTGCTGGCAATCTGTATTTAAATACTTAGGCAGATGCTTCACAGTGGATGCAATGAGCACCACGAGCCCAGTAAGTCATGCTGTGACAAACCAGAATGGTTGTACAATGAGTCCTGTTGTGTACAAGATGCAACAATGCAGCAACTTCAGCCAAGCCGGGTGAAACTGCAAAAACTATTTAAGAACATCAAAGCTATAAAAAAGAGAACACGTTGTGATATAATTTTTAATCAGTTGTTTTTCAGTTCTAAACTAGGAAGAATTTGATTTTCCTAATGTTCTACTATGCTGCAATCCTGACTTTGTTTATGGAGGTAAGATCAACTGAATTCAGAAGGACTTGCTTCTGATTAGACATTGAGTAAGATTGTGCTGTTAGTTGCCATTTTTGAACATGATCAACGTCTTACCATTAAAGATATCAAACTGTCAAAATAATGTTAATGATGGGACAAATCCCATGCTGCAATTTGATGTACTTTCCTGGGAGTAAGGACCACCACATTTTCTGGTGCTTATTTAAATATGTATGCATAGGTTCAGGCTAGAATTTCAGGCTAGAATTTTAGATAAACAGGCAAAGGTATTTCAAGGAAATCCCAGTGTACAGTGATACCTCAGGTTAAGTACTTAATTCGTTCCGGAGGTCCGTTCTTAACCTGAAACTGTTCTTAACCTGAAGCACCAGTTTAGCTAATGGGGCCTCCTGCTGCTGCCGTGCTGCCGGAGCATGATTTCTGTTCTCATCCTGAAGCAAAGTTCTTAACCCAAGGTACTATTTCTGGGTTAGCGGAGTCTGTAACCTGAAGCGTATTTAACCTGAAACGTATGTAACCCGAGGTACCACTGTATGTTGCTTTCCATTAGGGCATCTTAAATTTGACAGTAAGGAAAAGCTAACGGCCACTTAATGCAATAATTAGGAATCTTAAGCCCATCAGTGGTAAAGAAATCAATTATAGTCTTGCCTGCTGATCATGTATTGAGACCAGAGGCGCCATATTCTCATGTTGATTGAGGGAGCCCAATACAAAATCCTGACGTCATGTACACAATGTTGCAAGGAGCCACAGGGTGGAGGCAGACACCCTCTGAACACTGAGGGGGCTTTGCCCCCTCAAAAAAATCAGAGTTGGGACTGCCTCAGCCCCTAGGAGCCAGCACCTATGCTTGAGACCATGCCTACTGAATAAGAGCTGCAGTCTGTTTTACTCCTCACAGATTCACAAAAATATGTATCTTACGTGTGTACTCATGAGAAGAGCTAATTTGGGGAAAATAGCTCTTACACAATTGTGTGCACATGAACAGAACTGGGTAAAATACCAGAGACAGAAAGAAATGATAAGGCTGAGAGGCAATTATTGCTGAGAGGGAAAATGATGAAGCAAAAGGTGAGACTTCTTACCGTAAATTGTTGCTACAATGTCACCAAAGGTAAAAGGAGTTCACTGGAGTGTGGTCACGACCATCCATCAGTATCCCTTTGTGCACACTTTTGGGAATATACGATCCCTCTCCCAGATATGACTCGGGGAGTGATGGGATAGCTAACAAAGCAGCTCTTGAGTCAAAGTTCAATTCTATCTGGGTTCTTCAAAACCCTTCCAACAGCTGTTTAAAAAGAAAAAGCCATTCTCAAAAGATCCTGCATATTGCTTACCTGCAGTGGAAATCTAACTACCGTAGTAGCAAAACGAAAAGTTAGTTTGGTAGCAAGAGGTGGGGATGGAGAAATGAAAAAAAAATATGAATCTATCTAAAGTTTAAGAGGAGAAAAGAAATAAATTCAGCTCTTGCAGTTTGTCTCGTGGAGTAGAACATTGGTGAAAGCACCACAAGATACCGAAGAAATCGAAGATGCTCTGTGCACCAAACCTACAGGAAAAGCTTATCAAACTCCTGAATTTGAAAAGGCTTTTCCTCAAAGGACTCAGGCTTCTTTGATGTTAGCATATTCTGCAACAATACTTCTGTGGGACATCCTGCATTGAGTTAATTGTGGGCACAGAGTGATAGCCCAGCTGTAGGAGAATCTCCAAACAGACTTACATTCTCATGCTAGGGATGAGGAGAAAATTGCTTTTGTTGGCACATTGATGAAAATATACTTAATTTGCACTTCTGAAACCAACATGCAAACCCTGACACAATTATCTTTCAGAATTTTCAGTTCTCTGAATTTTGTTGTGCAGTTCTCCAACCAAACAATTGTGCAAAACTACTGGATATCTTAGGGTAGCGTATACATTAAAAAGCATACATTAGTGAAATTAACATACAAAATGCATTGCATTGGGGGGAAATCCTTGCAAAATTTTGTATACTGTCAAAACTCCATTAGGAGAAATTTGCACTAAAATGCTGGTGGATTTTCATAAGGGTTTTGTTAAAAACAAACAAACAGACAAACAAATTGTAGTGGAAACAGGGATACTTGAATTTTAGTTAGAAAAATGAGAAACTGAGAAAAACCAAACCTAACAGGTTTGTACATTTCTTCCCCATGTACATACAACACACACACACACACTCCTTTCTCAATTGGACAAAGGCTGTGGCATTTTCAGACAGACTCAAATCCTGTAGCTTTACTCACTTTCCCTCCAAATTGGCATTTTCCCTGCCTTGGGTGGGAAGACGGGAGAATCATTTGATGCATTAGTTCTTTGTAGTCTTCCATAAGTTAATTATTTAAGATTGCTTGAAGGAATTATTTATTGTGTGCTTTGCATAGAATTATTTGATTGAATCAAATAATAATAGTAAGAGCTGTTCGACAGTGGAATTTGCTGCCAAGGAGTGTGGTGGAGTCTCCTTCTTTGGAGGTCTTTAAGCAGAGGCTTGACAACCGTATGTCAGGAGTGCTCTGATGGTGTTTCCTGCTTGGCAGGGGGTTGGACTCGATGGCCCTTGTGGTCTCTTCCAACTCTATGATTCTTTCATTCTATGATTCTATGATTCTAATCCCTCTTTAGGTGGCAATATCCATACTCATTTACAGGAACAGAAAATAACCACCCCAAGACTGGGTATAAGCTAATAAGACTTCAAAAAAAAAAAAAGTCAAGAAACTTGCAGCTGCAAGCAACTCTGGAACAGCATTTGGCCTTTGATCGTTACTTTTAACTGTTCATTGGCTTTTGAACTAGGCTCTCCATGATTGACAAAAAGATTTGCTGCCTTAATGAGAATGCCAGACCCGACGCATTGAGGAAAAGAAAAATTATCCCATAGAACAGATTGTCATCCTATGGATTTTCAATGTTTCTATACAAATTAACAGTACTCCCTTGCTCTTCACTGGAGGGGGAGGCGGGAAAGTTTTGCTTGCTTTCATACAATTATTATTTTTATTCATCAAAAGTAAGTCTCCAGAAAAGCTGCATTGATTCTTCCACACTCGAGGCTATTTAATCTAAAGAAAACTCTTGCACAAAAGATGTTTAAAAATAACTGTAGCACTAAAGGGCAACTTGTGAAGCTTCAATGAGATTTTGTGTTCAGCAGAAGTTTAGCATTCTCACAGCAGAGGATCAATACTGCCTTATTTCACCAAGATACTTTGAAGAACCTCCTGCATTGTGAACCGGTCCTAGCAGAGCACCCTCTTAACTTTCCCATTTACTTCTCACACTCCTCGAGTAATGGAAGTAGCAGACAATCAGGCTGCCAATTGGGTTATCAGACGGATGCTTATAGCATATAATATGCCAAGCACAGGTGAGTTTTATCTGGGAGAACACTGCTCTGAAGTAATTGCACTGCTGAGCACTTTGATGTCTTTGGTCTAGGTGAGGGTTTCTCTTCATGCCTCTGAAAGCCAAAGCTTGGGGGTGGGGGCCTTTGCAGGTGAGAATACATCTCATCCTCAAGTTCTCTGGCTTTTGACTGAGCTCCCAAGCATAGCTAAGCTAAGCATGGAGTGCTCACCTGATTTACCAAGGAATCCACCACATGAACTGTGTACTGAGAATTGATTACATGTTGCTTGCACACAGCTTACGTGGAGGCCAGCCTATGTCTTGTCTTCATTGAGTTTCTAGTCTGATTTCTTTTCAGAGAAGTTTTACATTAGGATGGGGAATCTCCAGGAAGTCCAGTTTAGCCCACAAGGCAATTCCCCCCAAATCGCATCCATCTGCCCATCATCTGACATCACCAGTGATGTTAGCCAATGAGCAGTACGACAGGATTTAGTTCTGCTTCAGCTACATGTCCCATTTCCAGCAAGGCAGCATGATGCAATTCCCACTCAGCAGCTGATGATAGTTCAGATGAGAACTCATTGTTACCAACCGAGAGTACTCAATGTGCTATGGGGATTTTTACTGTGACTCTTCATGGGCCTCTGCTAAACAACAATTCTCAGAGATCTTTGCATTGTGGCCTTTCTGGTGGTAATGCTTTATACCCTAATGCTGCTGGAAGGTAACCTTTGGGAAAGAAAGGAAAGTGGGGGACCACAAAAAGGGTGTGTGTGTAGTACTACAGAACTCAACAGGGAAAGGGAACTGTAAATCTTGATTCTTAATCGCTATGGTTTTCCTGAACTTTCTAGGTGAAATCAGAAAGAGCAAGCCAATTCCAAATTGAGATGAGATCATACACTCACCTCATGATTTGCACACAGCATTTCTGCTACCTCAGCCTTTGTTTGCAGGCAACTAGCTATTTTGGGCATATTGCCCAACACATATACTGAGCTGAGCCCAAGGAAAATGGTGAGGTAAAGTTCTAAGTAAAAAGTGAATGGACTAATTCATTCCTTTCTTACCTTCTTCTAAAATACTCCAGCAGGTATTCAGTCACAAGACAGATTCACTATTTTATCCGCCATCCCCCCGCCCGAGTCCCACCATTGTTTGTGAGGGATTTCAATCATCTCATCGAAACTCATTAGGTTTCCTTTTAAAAAGTTCTCAGATCTTTTACCTGAGGAATGTTAGACTTCTGGGTAGGGGGTGCTTTTGGTCTCCTTTACAATACCTCAGAACAGTCACCCAAAGTTGCTTTAAATTTCTCCAGGCAAAATTTTGATTACTTTTATCCCTCCCTTCATTAGAATAATCATCATCATCATCATCATCATCATCCTAAGAAACCTTGTAGAAATTTAAAAATTCTGTATTATGTGGCAAATTCACAGTCAGCTCCCCACTTTACAGATTCATTCATCTCTAGTAGCCAACAAGATTCTATTTTGTTAAATTGACCAGGAAAACTGCCTTATGTCAGGTAACCAGCACTAGGAACTAAAAACCTAGTAAAGTACAGATTTTGCCAGGCTCCCCATTTGCCTCTCCCTTGTCACATTCCCCTTGCATTCTGCTTCTGAACCATCACTCTTCCTCTTTTATGAGCAAAGGACTCCTAGGTATGCAGAAGAGTGGGATGCAGAGGGCTAAATGGCCTATTTTGGCTCTGTCCTCGATGTCTAACCAGCCGCTGGTCTAGATTTTCCTATGAATCTACCACATCCTTCTGGCTTGCCTCCCCTCCCCCTCCCCCGCTTACCACAGGTATGTTGGAGTAACTTGACATGGGAAGGGATTAATTTCCTTTATGAGCTTAAATCACCCCATGGATGAGCTAATCACAGGTGCAAGGTCACCCAAGGAAGTTGCTATGGCAACAGCCCAGAGCCCAGACTATATCTGTGATTAATGTATGTCAGCTCAGTAGTGATTGTCAGTGTGTAGTAGAGTCTTGTCCAGTGTTATGTATTGAATTGTTGGACTTATTTAGAGCAGTGGAGATACTTTGTACTTGTATGTATTTGTATATATCTGTATCTGAAAAATATGTCCAGAACTGTTTTACTGAGCCTTATCTTCTACCACAGTGAATTATTTGGACCTTAAGCTGCTTCTGTGTGGTGACTGGTCGCAGCACATGGCAGAACAAACACAGATGTGCTCTCCCAAGTCCACATTACCAGCATGTTTACACTCCTGTCTTGCTCAATCGTGCCAACAGAATGGAGCACAAAAAAAGGGTAAAACGGTGGGGTCGGGCTGTAAAACGTTTAAATTGCATTATAAACTCCAAGCCACACTCAAGGTTTGTGCCTCCATCGCCATCTTGGAACCCAAGAGAATGGAAAACGGACGGATCCCCAAGGACATGCTTTATGGGGAGCTGGCTTCAGGCACCAGGCCTGTTGGCAGACCAAGTCTGTGTTATAAAGATGTTTGTAAACGTGACATGAAGGTTGGCAACATGAACTCTGCTGTGTAGGAATGACTGCAGTGCCTGGAAACAGACAGGCTGTGTATCCATAGCAGAGATCAGAGGAGAAATGACTGCTGGGAGGAGTGCAGAGAGAAGAAACACCTGTTGGGATACTGCCAGGGAGACAAAGTCCATCATGACTCCACCTCGCCTCCCGACGTCCATCGATCTCCCGTAGACACGCAGTATCAGCAATTAGCGACACAAGCTCCAGAAATAGCTTGCCACATTCCAGAGCCGTGCATGCTCTATCAGCAGATAAAGCACACAGCGAAAGATGCACTCAGGAGAGCATTATTTACAAGTTTATTTCTGCGTTGATCAGAACAAAGAAAAACATGACTGCCTGCTTCAATGTCCCGGCAGAGAGAGAGAAACGAAAGCAAAGACACAACAGAAACATCCTGTGGAAACAGGAAATACGCAGACTCTGTGACTCAAAGCCTGCTCCCTTTTAAGGTGGAACGGAAATATCCTAACAACGCCATGGTGCATATGCATCAGTGCAACCAGAGGCCTTCATCTGACCCAGTTGCAACAAAACGTGTAACTCTCCAACGGTCTGACTTCACCCCAAAGGCACACGCCTCCATTGTCTCCTGAGACAGTTGAATGCCAAAAAAATCCTGGGAGCAACTTCCCCTGCATGGGAATCTAATATCAGATTCCTAACTAGGTATGTCTACTTGCTGGGAAACACTGGCCTGCAAGCGCTCCAGCTGGAGAACAGCCTTTACCAAAGGTGTCATGGGCTTTGAAGACACTCGAACTTAGGACACAGGGGAGAAATGTGCTAAGAGGAAGGCACGCTTGGCAAATCCACACCATGATCAACTCCTGCCCAGAAACCAACGTCCCCACTGTAGAAGGACGTGTGGATCCAGAACTGGCCTTCACAGTCACTTACGGACTCATTGTTAAAACTGTGTTTATGGAAGACAATCTTACTTGGCTACGAGTGATTGCCAAAGAAGAAGAAGAAGAAGACTTGCTCAGTCTAGGGGGTTCTGGTGTTGTTATTTACATAGTTTGTAGCCTCAAGGCACATATTCAACCTCTCCTAGCAAGACAGGTTTAGCTGGCCTTCGATAAACTCAAACTCCTTTTTAATGAGTTGCTTTGATTTCTTCCACCAAACTGCCAGGGAAAACCCAGTAATAGATTAAGCCCACAGATCTTATCTAAATTAGGCCAATTCTATCAGCAGGCATTGATGAGAAAGAAACAATCCCAGACAGATTAGTGCATAGATAACTGTTTGGAATTGTTCCCTGTTATTTGGCTGTTTGATATCAACCCTCCACCCTCCCCTTCATTTGTGCTTTGCTATTTGAGAAGTAATTGCGCCCAAAGAGTGGCCCGCCAGCATTCACTCGTTAGCTCAAACCATATCAATTTTATGGAACTTGCAATTCAAATGCCATTTTCTCTGCTTAAATGCCAGACCATATCATTTAATGCAGCTTCTTTCCAGAGCTGAGCGCTCAGTGGGGTCACTCCATTTGGACCAACCTGTTTGCGTAATGGTTCTTTAGAAGTGACTAACCGGTCATTAGAGACAATGTGCAACAAATTATTATTGGCGCTTGTGCCCTGTCTGGGTCATTTGCATCAACAACATATGCTGATTTCAGGCTAGAATTGCAATGGGAAACCAAGAGCTTCATTATGCAGGAAGTTGATGCGGCACAGAGCATTCCATTTCAGAATCTATGATATTCTTCTGGCACATGCCTGGAAAAAAACAGAAGCAAGAAATGGCATCAGTTCTGGCAACAGCTCCATAATAATCCAAACACTTATTTTTAGCACCAGCATCTCCCACTTACATATTTTGCATGCCAGCCTTGCCAAAGGGAAATATAAATAATGTGTCAATATATAAACATATATTTCAGAAGGAAGGGGGAACTGTTTTCCCAGTTCCATTAGCCTTTGTTCTGGCAAGATGCCATCTGTACACCTGACCTAATTACAGATTGTTGTAATGATTTAACAGAGCCTGTGGGATAGCTCAATCAGAGCATAAAACTTAGAATCATAGAATCTTAGAGTTGGAAGGAACCCAAAGGTCATTTAATCCAGCCCCCTGCAATGCAGGAAGCTCAGCTAAAGTTTTAACCAATAATGGATCTTCAGAATCCATATCTGAGCGCTAACAGGATTTGTCTGACCTCCAGGTGGACAGCTATTTTAGACACACAAGAAGGGATCCCTAGCAGGCAGCGATAGAACTTAGTTTGGAATGATTCTAAAGGAGCAAGGTTTGAGAAGATGCAGATCTGAGAGCCATATGTCAGTTGGGTTAATATTTTTGCAGCAAAGACCTGGGAGGCTGCCGGGGTATATTGGCCCCCTTTTCCATAGAAAAACCTTATAATAGCTTTGGTAGATCTTTGGTCATTTGCAATAGTATTTTTAACCTGATAATACCACAAGCCCTTTTCCTGGAGGTTAAGGTTATACCTGGAAGGTTATGCCAGATATTTACCATATTTTTCGCTCCATAAGATGCACCTGACCATAAGACGCACCTAGTTTTTAGAGGAGGAAAGCAAGAAAAAAAAATATTCTGAATGAAACAGTGGATGTATGATTTTTGTGGTTCATGCTGTGGCCACAGATATGATATGTGATTTGACGGTGAGTTTGGGGTAGCCCAATGCAAAAATCCTGAGAATCCATGTGGATCCGTGCTTTGTAACAATGTTTTGCGCCATTGTGGCCCCACGAAACAATGGATGCATGATTTTTTGGTGCAGGCTATAGCCATGGACATACTATGTGGTCTGATGGAGAATTCGGGGTGACCCAATGCAAAAATTCTGAGGATCCATGTGCTTTTATCTCCCCCCTCCCAGGCAGCTTCCTTTATTGCTAGAGTCCCTTATCTCCCCTCCCAATCGTTGTTCTGGTAGCTGGCAGCCATTCTACCCATCAAAACATACAGCAGACTGTCAAGAAAAGAAGTGAAACATTAAAGGAAGATGTGGAAAGATTTTGGAGGCAGAATACAAGCCATCTTCTACAATAATATAGGCTCATATAAAAGCAAAAAATTCCCTTCGGTTGATTATACTGCAAAGAGAAGATGAGGACAAGAAATAAAGGGTGTGTGAGAGTCTTATGCCATCTTACCATTATTTGCTTATAACATCTTATACTCTTCTGGCAGGGGACATGTTAATTTCCTGTTGCCCATAACTAAGACTCACAGTAGAAAGGCCCATTTTAAGCATTCAGAAAGATTTTCAGTAAATTACATTTCATGCGGATGCCTGCTGTCTATTGTGTCCAAATGTACAGGAGGTAGTAGCAGGAGGAAAATAAAATATTTGAATAGAATTATCATATGGAACTAATCCTCCAAAGTTTTAATTCCCTGTCATTTCCCTACAGATGTGATTCAGGATTATAAAGAATTCATTTACATGAGAATACTTCACCCTCCCCCTACATTCCATGCATTTTGAATATTTTCTGCAGATTAAAATTCTCTGGGCTGCAAATAAAAGCTTTTAAAGCAAAAAATCTTCAAGAGTCAAAAAATCAGATTGCATCAAATAGCAATGGCAGGATAAGTACATTTACATCTGCTGTAGCAGCAAAAGAAAGCATCGCTGGTAAAAAGAATAAAAAAGAAACCTCAATTTGGATAACACTTCTGTTATATACATATGCATTACATACACTTACTGCATGACATAAATTTAATATGCAGCAAGCCCCCCAAATTATGATGAACAAGGGGGGAAATCAGAATGGTAAAGATCATATTAAAACAGGATGGGGTTTTTTTTGCTGGAAAATATAAATTGATTTTCCTTAATGCAAAATTCCCGAAAGCCAAATAAAACAAAAAGGATAATGAATCTTAGAATCATAATGCAACATTTTCCTGCCTCTCTAGTGCCTGATTTTTTTTAATGAAGGAAACAACTCCTGCTGTGCTTCTCATCAGATGATCCAATAACACTTTTATTAAAATATACAGTAACACAGCAGCTAGTTTTAAAGCAAAGTCTCTGAACAATGTAATAAGAGTTTGGCTCATAAAAGTGTTTAGGTTTTCATTAAAGAGATCAATGAACCAAATATAAATTTAATCTAATAGAATAGACACACTGGTTTTGTAGAATACAATTTAGCAGCATTGTTACTTGAAGGTGATGGAAGACATCTCCTACAAGCCTGAAAGCCCACTGCAGAAATTCTCAGATATAGATTCACATCTCAATATCCTTTGCATGTTTAAGGTAAAGGTAAAGGGACCCCTGACCATTAGGTCCAGTCGTGACCGACTCTGGGGTTGCAGTGCTCATCTCGTTTATTGGCCGAGGGAGCCGGCATACAGCTTCCAGGTCATGTGGCCAGCATGACTAAGGCGCTTCTGGCAAGCCAGAGCAGCGCACAGAAATGCCATTTACCTTCCCGCCGGAGTGGTACCTATTTATCTACTTGCACTTTGATGTGCTTTTGAACTGCTAGGTTGGCAGGAGCAGGGACTGAGCAACAGGAGCTCACCCCATCGCGGGGATTCGAACCACCGACCTTCTGATCAGCAAGTCCTAGGCTCTGTGGTTTAAGCCACAGAGCCACCTACCAAATATAAATTTAATATAATAGAATAGACACAGTGGTTTTGTAGAATACAATTTAGCAGCATTGTTACTTGAAGGTGATGGAAGACATCTCCTACAAGCCTGAAAGCCCACTGCAGAAATTCTCAGATATAGATTCACATCTCAATAACCTTTGCATGTTTACTCAGAAGCAAATCCTGCTGAGTTCAGTGATGCTTACTCCTAGGTAGGTGTGCATAAAGATTTGTCTTGCGGAGTTTTTGTTACTGTTCATTCCTGTACCTGCATTACAAAGTCACTTTAACCTGAATTATGCATGTTTTTAATGTCAACATTTTTACACTCTTAATTATACCAACTCTGTCATTTTCTAGTGCCGGATTCCAGGAAGGCATCCTCTTTCCATGGTAATTGCCCATTAATAAGGTTGTACCTCTCATTCAATCATACACTTAAGAGCGTCCTTAGCTCATTCTTCAGATCCCAGCCAAGTCAGCTGCTGAAGAGAATCGCAGTCCCGTCTCTCAAACATAAGTTATCCTAATTTGGAGATAGTTTCCCCTGTGATTATCCTCCCTCACCTCTTGGACTGGGAAGTGGATGGGTAGATGTGGCATGAGAAAGATTGTCTGCTAATGAATGTTTGCAAAGAATTGCAGAACTACTGTTCTGAACAACTGAGTAACCCCTTCTAGGAAGTCCGATAGTGAGGAAACCCAACTTCGCTACTTTTAAAGAGGTCATGTGCCTCTGTGTGAAGGGCTATCTGATCCAAGTTTAAAGAACTAGAAAATGCGAGAACAGAAGCCTTGAGGTAGATTATCTAGCCCCTGTAAAGAAGACTTACTAGGCACACAGTTCACCTGGCCACTCACCAGTTCCCCACTATGACGAGGTACATTGCACTTCTAATTAAATTACAGAAATTTTCGTAAGTTAGCAGATGCAAATGCTACACAAATCTTTGCCTTCCCTTTGTCTTTTTTTGGGTAGTGCATCTTTTGCCAATGCACAAGTGGCTTTCTTGTAGCAAAATTTTGAGGACACAATGTACCCAAAGTTACATTGCTTATAGTCCAATTGATTTCAAAACAATTAATCAAAGGGACTTCAATGTGTTTAACGTTGGCTAGATTGTGCCCTTACTGTTTTTCTATATTTACAAGTAAGAACAGTAATTAAAATTTTATGTGTCCCAGCTCTCTAAACAAACCAATTTCGTACTAGGAAATGTTTAAGACTCTTCCCAGTGATTGAAGAACAATCATTTTACTCTTTTAGGTTGAATGGTCATTACCATTTGAGCTAAGAGTTGCAAAGGCCTCTGAAAGAGATATATTTATCTTGGTCTGAGAGGCAGAGGAGGAAGCTGATATAGTATCATCTCTCAAGTTCATATGCAGAGCTAAGCTTCATGCTGAATGTGTGCTATGAGCTCCAAGGATAGGATACAAATGTAACAACAACAACAACAAAAAGGGTCTTGGAGTCATCAATCTGTGAGACTATGTTTTCTCTGGCATGGAGACAAGGTACCTCAGGAAATCCTACAACATGGTGGAGTGGACAGCTTCATAGTAGTGATGAATAAATTTCCCCAGACTAAGAATTAGACTTTTCCAAATGCCAGCTTTTAGCATGCATAAACCACAGAGCCTAGGGATTGCCAATCAGAAGGTCGGCGGTGCAAATCCCCGCGACGGGGTGAGCTCCCGTTGCTTGGTCCCTGCTCCTGCCAACCTAGCAGTTCAAAAGCACGTCAAAGTGCAAGTAGATAAATAGGTACCGCTCCGGCGGGAAAGTAAACGGCATTTCCGTGCACTGCTCTGGTTCACCAGAAGAGGCTTAGTCATGCTGGCCACGTGACCTGGAAGCTGTACACCGGCTCCCTCGGCCAGTAAAGCAAGATGAGCACCGCAACCCCAGAGTCGTCTGCAACTGGACCTAATGGTCAGGGGTCTCTTTACCTTTACCTATGTCCATAAAGAATTCTAAATTGACTCATGTTTCCCAGACCCAATTTGTGAGGCTCCTCTAAAGCAGCTGTTGTGGCAGCAGTTCTTTGTCTCCTTACTCCTCTGCGATGGCAGGAGGGAAGGAATGGCAATGTTTCAGGCTTCAGGAACCCTGGGTTTCATAGGATGCCAAAGGCAGCCAACATTCGTCCTGAGCATTACAGTTTGCTGAGATTTGTGTGAAATTATGACCATCAGAAGCACTACTTCATAGCATCCTCCAAATCCTGTTTCACCAGGTATATGCTAATGCAGGGGTAGCCATTTTTGAGCTTTTCACATGTTTCCAGACACCAGCCCCCAAGAGCCTCAGCCACTATGATAAATGTTCAGGAATGTGGACAGGGATGGAGGAGGGGGTGCGGTGGAGACGGGCCACCCCGGGTTTCACCACTGGGAGGGGGGACAAAATGCCAAGCGGCACTCACCACAGGGTCTGCAGTGCACCCAAGCCACACATCTCTCATGGGAGTGACACAGTGGCTTGGGCACCAGCAGGCTCCGTGCTGCCGCAAAAGGTCCGCCCGCTGCCTCCCCCTCAGCTGTAGGGTGGCTGAGTGGGAGGAGGCAGACAGGAGGAGACAGGCAGAGCGCCCCACCCCAGCTGGCCCTGCTCCTGTGGGCAGCTGGCCCCACCCCTGGGCGCAGGGCATGCGCGCCACCCCAGGTACCCAGTCGGCTTGCTCCACCACAGAATGTGGAAGTTTTCCAGTCCAATAACATTTGGAAGGCATTGCATTGTCTGCTGCTGTGCTAATGGATAAAAGTGAAAGGGGATAATTAGGAACTGACTTTTGTCTACAGCATTTGTAGGATCCAAATTTATTATCTCACTAAAATCTGTTGCACTTCCATTATTACAAACCAGTTCTTTATAGACTGCTGCCTTCTGCCGAGGTTCAGTCTGTTCCCACAATTCTCATGTTATAGTGAAACTATCACTGAATGTACCATCTTGTAATGAATCCCTTTCTATCCTTGGCATAAATTAAACTAATAATAGTCTTGCCATTTGATTCTCACAACAAGTAATTCTCAGATTAAAATAAATGTTGAAATAGTTATTGTGATCAAATAAATTACAAACATAATTAATATCTAAAATAAATACTGAATGAGAGATTTAAAAACCCCCCTGGGGGAAAGTCTGGACTATGTAAAACAGGCCCTGATAAGCAGAAGGCGGCATGTTATTAACCAAATCAGATAAACGGCAATCTAATATAAATAACTTAGCGAAATAGCTTATAAAAAAATATTACCAAGTGATAATCATTATGTATTAAGCTTGTATTCCAGGACTAAACAAACCTCAACAAATGATCAAGAATAAGCCTAGTATATAAACCTTGAGGTAATTAAGTGTGGATTCTCATCCTGCTGCCAATTAAATCAATTGTAGCATTTTGTTGAGCATTTATCCACCTCTTCCCCCCTCCCAATATTCTGTCCTGGAAACCATGGTGCTGTCACTTCACAAAGCCCTGCTGGTCAGCAGATGGAGTTCGAACTGTCCTTTAATTGAAATAGAACGGAACACTGCTGCTAGTTCACATTGGTAGATGACGGAGGCAGTGAGTTAAAAGACAGGACTGGGAGGAGCAGCAGCCAAGTCCATTGCTTCCTTAAACTAATGTTAAACATTTTTTTAAAAGGAGATCCATCACCGTGTCCCCCAAATTCATGAATGACAGAACTCTGAAGGAATACTTTGCCAGATATTCTCCAGGGGACAACTGACATTCTCTAACAGCTATGGAAGAGCTTATTAAAAAAAATATTTTTTAAAAAAAAGTCAGAAAATTCTTGTCATTCATGTTTCTCAGTGCCATGGTGACATTGGGCATGTGCCTATATTCTGATGAATGAAAAATAGCATGAATTTTGGCATGGTTTAAACTTGGGTGAATCCACCCTCAGTACAGCTTTCCACAAGGGCAATTATATCTATGTTATAATAATACAGTTGGGGTGTGAATCATTAATTTACCTCACAGAAGCTGTTGTGCCAGTGATCAGGGTTCTCAGCAGTCTTAATGTGGGGAAAAGGCAAGGAGAATTGATATGCTGCCTTTGTGGATGATGCAGCCATCTGAATTCTTCTCCAGGAGCCAAAATCACCAGTGAGCTGGCATGTGAACATAGACAAAAGAAAGTAGTCAGATGGTTGTGTCAGTGATAGAAACCTGGCAGCCAAAATAGTTTTGATCTGCTTCCCAGCTAATCTAAAACAGGGTTGGGGAACCTGTGGCCTTCCAGATTTTATTGAACTACAGCTCCTATGACCCCTGACTGCTGGCTGAGAATGATTGGAGCTGGAGTCCAATAACATCTGGTTGACCACAGGTTTCCCAGGGTCACCTTGTGAAATCTGAAGATGCAAAGCAAAAGACTACTTTGCACAGAGACTTTATTTAAGCCTCTATTTTTTAATGTTCTTACAGCTGTATTACTGGGTTTTCTTTACTTCTTCCTTTCATATATTGTTAATTAGCATTAGGAAACAATATTGGAGATAGGATGAATATATTGGAGATAGTTTGATGTTTATGAAAACGGAGTGTTCTGCTCCATGGTCAATATTCTACAGGATTAAGCAATTGGGGACTAACCTTTTTGGTCCTGAGAGTACATTTGAAAACCAGAGAAACTGTCATGGCAACACCATACACCCCACAACCAAGCACAGAACACAACATATTCACAGCCCAAAGTAGGATGAACCTTATCCTTTGGGGCAGAGGCTGTAGCAGGAAAAAAATTTGGTGGGGTGCCAAAATGACGGTGCCTCTTCTAATCTGTTCCAGCCATATTGCAGTTCATTACTTTTCAATTGCAAGTATGCAGCCTTTGAAGTGTACCTTCTGCTTATTTTACTCTATACCAAACCAATAGAAAAAAAGAAAACTTTCTATCAACTGCAATAGAAAGTCTTACCTATGCGCATCAACAATAAAATACTACAAAAAAGTAGGCTTGATGAGATTGGTATATGTGTTTGAATCAAGATCCTTTTCCTGCAGTGCTGTACTAATGTTCACAACTGTCTATGTCTATGGATACAACACTATACAAAAATAATATTGATACAACCATACCATACTCACTAGTATGGAGTACCATCATCTTTTTATTTTTTACTGTCTATGGTAACCATTTTTTGTACTGACACTCCTGGTGTTCTTATCAATATATAAGTACTGGTACTTCATATTTTTACCCCACCCCCACCCCGCGAAAGCACTGTGCACAATCACATCAAGTGTCATGGACTTGCTGGACATAGAGGAATGGTGTGAGCAGGGCCATCTTACCCATAGGGGCTAGGGGTGCTGGGCACCTGGGCGCCAGGCTCTCAGAGGTGCCAGGCCGAGAGTCCGGGGCCCAAGAGTTGAGTCCGGAGAAGAGCCTGCCCATCGGTTGGAGCGCCACAGCGGGCTCTTCTGCTGTAGGGGAGAATAAGAGGAAATTCGGTTCAAAAAGTTAACAATGAATGGTCAATCTTCAAAGAACATCTCAAAAACTATACGGATAATGTAAATCTCCTGGCAGAAATAGAGTAGATCTTGAAAATAGAGGAAATAGAGGTATAATCTGGTTATATAAAAATAAAAGAAATACAGTAATACAAACATGAAATGGATACAGAGTTAGGTTTGATAACAAAGCACAAAAAGAAGAGTTGGAAGTCAAAGCACATGCGGTGTATAGGTGGGCTAAGTAGGTATGTAAGGTATGTATTATATGTAATGTAATGTATCATATTGTATTGTATTCATTCAGTCTTTTCCGTTAACTAAAGCATAAAGCTGTTCCAACTCTGTGCCCAGCGCTCTGTACAAATTTAAGCAACAACAACAAAAATCAGAACAATGGTAGGTTTCTAATGCCCTTGTTCCCCTTTGCAGGGGCAAGTCCCAATAGTTCAGAAATCCAGGCAGAAAATTCACATGCGTGGAATTTCAGGAGAATTCCTACCCTTTAGTGTGTCTGTCCAGACTGTGGAAAGCCCCTCCATCCGTACAGGCTATAGCTTATGCAAATGGTTGTAATGCATTTTTCTACTTCTTTTATCCTTTTTGGAAGCTTCTTGAAAGACCAAAAGTTTTCTTCCTAGATGCCGCAATGTGAAATGCAAATTATCATCCATCACTACTGCTGGATGCTCAAACTATTCCTCAGTTCCTTTATGTATAATATAGCAATATGGAGATCAGAAATACAACTGTCATTTAGGGCATGTGCTCATATTCACGAAAAATATAGAGCTATTCTTAACTTGGTCTAAAATGGAATATTCACCTCTACTCAACCTAGTAGGTGATTTGAAGCCTGGTGGATGATTTGAAAAAAGATACATTGACATGCCACTTGTCACATCTGCTTTGTCTCCCGATGATAATTCCTTGGCGGTTTCGCTTGATGAGAACCTCCAATTTTGCTCTGATTTTTGCTCTTAGGGAAATATCACTGACATCTCTACCTGACATCTCCCGACTGAAAAGTGGACTTGGAAAATACTTCAGGTATTCATTTGCCTTTATTCTATCACAGATCTTTCAAGATATCTATTCCTTGCAGATTTGACGTAATCTAGCTACTGTCCCAACCAAAACTGAAATGTTCCATGTTACCATTTGACTAATGTTGACACAATCAACCTCTTTGGCACTTAAAAAGCTACATTGGTCCATTAAAAGAATCCAAAATATGTAGATGAGCAATGTCTTTATTAAGACATTCAAAATGTAAAAAAATAAAATAAAAAATGAGCAAGTTGTCATGTTAACCAAAACTTATCAGGCTGAATGCCTTGCGAAGCAAGAGATAGGTGACAGTGGGTGACTTGATGTTGTAGTTGTAAAGTCTGCATCTAAATTAAGCCTTGAAATGGAACTTAATTAAGTCTGCAATTTCCTCCTCGCTCCATCTTCGGACTCAGACCCTTTCTGGAGTATACATTTATAGCAGTAAAATGCCTTCCATTGGTTTCAATTTGGGTTCCATCGCTGGGAAGTCCAGTAGTTCCTGTACATCACCCATTGTCTGTCCATATTAACTCTCTTAATTGTAATTGCTTCAATGGCGGATAGCCATAAAAGTGTTTTTCTTTCCAGCAAGCTTTTATATTTCTCCCAAACTCTATACAAATTCTTCCTAATATTGTGGTTTGTAAAACTCTTAGAAACTTTAGCTTTCCCATACCAAAGAAATGCATGCCAGCCAATTTTTCTATCATGGCCTTCCAAATTTAAAATGTCTGGATTTTCCAATACAATACAACCCTTTAACCAACACAAGAACACTGTCTAATAATATAGTTGCAGGTCTGGCAGGGCAAAGCCTCCTCTCTCTTAAACACCTCTCTTAAATATTTTATGTTTAATTTGTGGCTTTCTGTCCTGCCAGATAAATTTAGAAATATCTTTTTTCCCATTCTTTGAGGCAACTTAATTTATTTACAATCGTGATTCATTGGAATAAGAACAGCAACTTGGGTAATACATTCATTTTGATGGCTAAAAATCTTCCTAACAGAGAAAGTTTCATCCTTCCCCAAAATCTCCAACTCCTTCTTAAACTCTTTCCACAATTTTATATAATTATCTTGAAATAGATTGAGATTCCTGTCAGCCAAATCCCCAAATATTTTAATTTTTAACCAATTTTTAGACCTTTCTAGGGCCTTTTTTGACTGTTCATCCAGGGGTCTTCTAACACCACTCACCACATTTAACACACTACAGTTCCCAGAATTATTTGAGGGATGACATAATTATGGTAATATACAGCTTTACATGTATAGAGCAGATGGGCCTTAGCCTAGGTGACTCTCAACTCTCACCCCTTGCTTTGCACAACACCCATCCTAACTGAAGTATCTTGAAGAACTGGAAAGCTTGCTTACTGTTTTGTGGCATTTTAATTCATAGCAAAGATGCTGTTCAGTTGTGAATTTTGGAAGTCATGACTGTTAACTGATTCTTTTCCTATGTTCATGTGTCCTACTCATCATGGGCTCACTGACAATCAAGATTTGTGTGCTCCTGCTAATTGTAATGGGCTGTCAAGGAACATACTTTAGCTCATAATTAGTGCAATGACTATGTAGAACTACCTTCTTCCATATTCAATCAATCCTAAGACAAAGAATAAAATCTAATCAGATAATAAAACTGATTCATTGTACAAAGCTTACCTTGGATTCATTATCCATCAGATTTCATATTCTGATTATTTCAGATTCTTTTTGTTATAATAATGCAGCCTATTTTTAATGGATAGAAAAACATCGATTCTACAAAAGAAGCCTTTACATGAAATGATAAAAGCATAACAGAACCACACCACAATGCCACTATCTCTTACTGTTATCATAACAGAAAAAAATAAAATAATGTAGTATTTCTATCTGTTCAGAGATACTATCGACTATAATAATTGCATTTTTTAATGAGTCCCCACCAAATTTCAGCGCACTTGAAATCTATTCTTCCAGGTTCCTGCAGTTGCGGTTGCATCTGCTCAAGCTTAGTGGGAGGAGGGATAGTGCAGAGGAAAATGTTTAGCTTGTTACTGACTGATTGGATGCAGTGTTTTTAAGCAGCCTCTTGATAGATTGAGGCAGTTTACAGCATTTTAAATAGTAACATTAAAAAATGCAGAACCAACCAGCCTAGACACATGCATCTAAACCAACTGCCTATTAAGGCCACATTCACACCACTCTGGTACCACTTTAAATAGTCATGGCTCCCCCCCCCCCAAGAATTCTGGGAAGTGTAATTTGGTATGTATGCTGAGAGTTGTTAGGAGATTCTCATTCCCCTCCCAGAGCTACAATTTCCAGAAAGATTTAACAGTCGATACCTTTTCCTAGGGAAATACATAGCTACTCTTGCCAGACCCAGATAGGATTGTACCTCAGTAACAATTTGATCAGTTAACAATTTGATCAGTTATTTCAGGTTTTCTTTATCAACCTTTCTACTATAAGCTTGGTAGGGATGCTTATAAAAAAAAATCCATAAAACACAGTTTTTTAAAAATCCACAGAATTACAACTTAAATTCACCCTAGCCAATTACGGTAACAATTTAGCAACAATTAGTAAGTGGTGATGTCTAATCTAGTGTATCTCAGCTCATATCTATAAAAATTAAATTGACTTTTTCTAGGCAGAAGAAATAATCATGCTGGTCCCTCTCATTTCATTATATCTCTCCTTGCATATACTATTGGTTTAGAGAAAACTATCCAAGCTGAAGAGGGAGAGATATGTTTCAGTCATAAGCTCAAATAGCAAGACAGAATGGTGAACTGTACTGAGAAGGTTAACATAAGGTGCAATCAATGAAGTTATGGTATATGAGAAGTGCCTTGAGACTTACTAAAGCTTGAATTTTAGAAAGGTTAGAGATGAAGCAAAATATATAGTAAGTGCCCAAATCCATGAAAATTTCAATTCTGACATTGAAAATTTGAACTCTAAACTTGCCCATTAACTACCAGGATTGAATTTTGACAACAAAACTTTCAATTATTCATCTGGATGAGTTGATGGAGATGGTATTTCCTAAATTCAATTGCAAGTTTTCCTATGAGACGCTGTCAAATGTTGCTGCTGCCTCATGTTAGCTGTCAGATCCTACAAAATGTTTGCTGCTACATGTCAGATTCTGTCAAATGCTGACTGCTAAGATATGTCAGCTGTCAGATAATGTCAAATACTGACAGTCCTATCTCAATGGTGGAGTAAGGGCTTTCCATTTATGGATCCATCCGTGCCATCTTTACTTTAAAAGGATCTCAGATTGAAGGACTGGGAAAGGCCTCTGTCTTTGAGATGGGAAAATTGCTGCTAGCCAAGATAGAACTGGAAGAGATGAAGCAAATCTCTGGCTCTGTACAAGACACCTGTATGGGTGCATATGCAAAATCAGATAGTGTTATATTGCATGCCAGATACTGCACAACAAAAATTCAGCACATATTTGGAGAGCAACCATACATCCAAGTCAACATCCAGAGAGGAGAATTTGGTTGATGGGCTGCTATTATGCTTGAGGGTTTCTGACAGACATCTGGTTGGGCACTGAGAGAACAGGATGATAGGCTAGATGGGCCATTGGCCTGATCCAGCAGGCTCGTTTTATATTCTTATGTTCCATCTTTTGTACTCATATCTTGCTTATGGGCAAGATAGGCATCTGGCTGGCTACTGTGATAACAGAACATTGGATCAGATAAGCCTTTGGTCTGATCTAGCAGGCCTCTTATCTTCTTATCCAACCACAAAAGCTTCAATACAAAAAGGGAATTTTCAGGTGGCACAAAAGACACTTACACATAATACATATTTTTTAAAAAAAACATTCATGAGTGTTTGAAGCATTGCTTCTCTCTACTACTCCTTAAGTGTCATATTTCCACTTCTGCTTTTATGCATGTTGGGACTGCAATGCTACGATGCCAATCAGATTTGGTTATGTGGCTGGTAATGTCACATAGGCAAACAAAGTCACATTGACCTTGCTTGAGGTTCACATATCCTACCCATTTCCAAGGCAACTCGGCCCATGCTTCTCCTTTTGTCATGCTATGATGAAGTCACTACAGTGTGCTGTGACATTAACATATGAGAGTGCTGGAGGTGAATTAGTTAAACAAGTTACCCAATCAGAACCCTGGGGGTGGAGTCAGAGGGACTGTAAAACCAGCTCTGGGAGAGGCGGAAGGGGGAAGTTCATTGGGAGTTGGGTGGTTGGTTGGAGTGGGAGTGAATTGGGATAGAGTCTGTGGGTAGGTTGAGGTAGTGTAGCGAAATAAGCTGAGTCAGAAACAGTTAGGCTAGGAAGACAAGTAAATATCTGAGAGGTGGTTTAGTGAGTGAGAGCAGGTAGCGGAAGTTATAGGTCTGGATAGGCACCCCATGATTTTAATTGACTGATATCGTTTATGAAACCACACGCTTGTTAAACTGCAATAAATAAACAGAAGTTTATGTTCCAATTTAACCTAGATTGGACTCAGTATTGTACCAGGTAGGGCCTGGGTGGTTGCAGCGAGAAATAATGTGGTGGCACAGGGATCAATAGACGATGAAACATCCGGGGACCCTGTGTGATCACCACACGTGCCAAGACAGAATATGGCCTGGTCACCTTGGTAATGGGGATGAATCAAGTCCTGCCACCTGGTGATGATATGTTTCATTGCTGAGATGGCTTCATTGCATGGAGGTGAGCCAGGTAGCTTAGGCCTCCTTGCCTTGGTGACAACAATGTGTTCCTTCCCTCACTTTTCTTTTTTGTTCCTCTGTGATCCTGCACATCACTGAAAAGGAAGCACTTTCCAGGAGGCACCCAGTGGGATGCACCCCCCCCCAAAAAAAAAATTTCTCATGGAACTATCCTACATCATTGTATCATTCCAGGCTTCATGCTGAAATGGTGGATCTGACTGCTAATCGTGGAAAGAAGCTCTACTGCTGTCATTTGTCTTGGCCAAAAAAGTAGTAAAATGAAAAAAATACACCAAAATGGCAAACCATCCCTGAACTTTACAGAATATTTTCCTTCTTCCCCTTCCAAAATTGCGCTCCTAGCTTCAGGTTCCTAAGCTCATATCCACACACACCTTCCCCCCCCCCCAAATTATCTAAAGGTTCTAAGTCAGAAACTTTGGCTCAACCTTACTGCTAATTAGAGATCTGTCTAAATTAAAAAGTGACAAATAACCTACTTTTTCCAGTTAGATTCAAGATCATAAAGAAATATTGTAACCTAAGAGCAATTTGATGTCATCAAATATTACACTGACTCTTTGTATCAGCACTGAGAAGAAGAAATGGTCTTGTCTTTAAAGGCTTTGGTGTTATTTTCTCTTGTGAAGTTCCTTGTAGGCTCTCAGATGGAACTTTTGCTGTAATGAAACCTGTAGGAGAAGTGTTTTTGAAAAGTTTTGCCTTTTTCATTAATACATCTGAACATAACATCCTGCTATATATGCAAGGACTTAAAAGATTGGGAGAATAGTTGTGCGTTGATCTAGCTAGGAGGGCATTTGAATACTCAAATTGGCATACATGTTGCATGCTTTGTTTTGCCCTGGTACAGTAGTCAGACCGTTGAGCATACTGATATATTGGCTCTTAGGAACCTATGAAGCACCTTACAATGAGTCAGAACAACGGTTGAACCAGCTCAGTATAATCTCACCAAGGATACCTAACATGTGCCCTCAAGTTCTTGTTACACAACATTCCCATCACCTGTGAGCATTGGCCATACCATCTGAGCTAATAAGAGTTAAGAGTCCAGCACCATATGGAGGACACCTTTATGGCTATCCTTGGTCTACCCTGACTGACAGCAGCTCTCCAGGGTTTCAGGATAGGGGTCTTGGAGACTCTACCTGAAGATACCGGGGACAGAACTTGGAAACTTCTGGGTGCAAAAGATGTGTTCTGCTAGTGAGCTATATGGCCCTTCCCGGATGACTTTGATTGTCCATTTGAAAGGATAGAGAGAAGAGGTGTAATAAAAACCCCTTCCCAAGTCTTACTCTCCCCCAAAATATCTATTAATTTCCTGATAATGCAACCAGGCTTACACATGATCAGCTCTGGCTGTGGCATACAGACAGTATTGAATTGCAGCCATTATGTAGACTCAAATTCCCTAATCCAGAAAACACTGCAGTGTGTGTAATCCTGTTGTTTTCACTTTGTTTTTAAATGTATTTATCATGTAGCTCTGCATATATATTTTTTAAAAAGAAACTGTTATCATTGCAAAGTATGTGGAATGAATAGGCTTACCCAAGCACTTACAAGAGTGCAAAATGAGAGAGAATTATGGCTTGCAGCAAACATTAAGTGGCAAAAAAGAGAGCATGACTTCTGTAAGCTCAGCATTGTATTTCCATTCTGAAATCTTAATGAGGTGGAAAATTAAGAGTGATAACATTGCAATGCGCTTGCTGTTTCCTAGTGCTCAAGTGTCATATTTTAGTAGTTCATCTGCCAAGATTCTCTTGGCCAAGGTTTATTGTTTATCTGAGTTTCTTTAAAATGCAAACAGTGATTATATGAACTATCTCCTGTATGCTTCTTCAGGATGGTGCTAGATCATGAGGTGCTCACCTGTGAAGATGAGGATGTGAATATTTTATTTTCTAAAAATATTTCCCAGAGTAGGATTTGGTAAATTATGAAACTCATATGCTTCCTACAGGATTGTGAAACAGCTCTACTGTATTACCAAGCAAGACACTTCCAACATAAATCAAAAATCCTACTGGAACAGATTATAGATTTCTTTAGCATCAGCAGCAAATGTAATTACAGATCAGCCCTAACCGATAGTTCCCTTTCGGATTTTGTTTATGCTTTCTGCTGTACTAAAAAGGGGCAGAAGTGTGACTGCTGCCAATTTTGCTTCTTAGCATTCCCTTTTTCTAATAGTTCCATAGATTTTTTTTTTAAAGCACAGAAGGAAATCGCTGTGATCATCTATCTATTTCCAAGCTGCTGCATAACACAGGCAGCACAAATTTCTCTCCATGATACCTGCTTTGCATGCAAAACACATTAGAGAAATAACTGTATGCTTCCATGCTTTTAGAAAAGCAAAGATTGGGTAAAGAGTGAACCAGGTGCAATGGCAGAAGAGAAAACATACATTGAAAGTGATTGTTTTAGTGCATGTGTACATGCACAGGCACCAAAGATATCACTGGTGCATGCATGGGTGCATTGAACTAATAAGCTGGTGGTTAGATGGTAACAATATATGGACAACACACAACAGCCAAGAGTTCTTCCTGACATGCTGCTTCTTATCTTTCTGATAACAGGAGCAGTAAGAATGTCTCCCAGCCCGGGCACTTCCATGGATGTTTACAGTTACATCCAGTAACACTTTGTTCCACGGGAAATGATGTTCAGTCAGATTCCGCCAAAGACAATTGGATGCCTGAGATGAAGAATAAGATTATGGCCTCCATTTACAGAAGCCACTTGGTCCCACAGTTAATCAACAGTAGCTGGAAAGCATGGGAGGTGAATAATAGAATTGAAGAATTGTGGAAATGGAAGGTTCTCTAGTTATGTAGTCCAACCTCCTGCAATGCAGCAATCTCAACTCATACATCCATGGCAGATGACCAGCAAACCAGTGTGCAACACATAAGCAGAGCAATACATGTCTGTGACTGCTGAGGTGCATGACTGTGGACTGGCCACCTTTCTGCCTGCTCACTTAGCCAGGGGCCATTTGCAACACTGCTGTATGTGATGTGTTCAGTGAAGACCACAAGATGAGGCAGCCGGCCAGCCTTCACTAGAGACAATCAAGCATCCCTGTTGCCAGGCTGCCAGCTCAAGATGATGATAATAGCCAGCAGGAGCAGTTCAGTCCCACCAGCATCCATCTCCTGAGGCAGCTGTTTCCTTCTGTCTAATGATAGGGCTGGCCCTTTGACAACATTTGTTATACTCCTGCAAAATGCACAGCAGCATCCAGAACCTCAGAGTGATTCACACAAATCTGTCTTTGGTCCCTCTTGCCCATCTTTCTAATAGTGTGAATTTCATATCGCTACTACAGTCAACTTGAAAGAGAAGCCACCTTAAGACTACAAATCCCTCAATCTCTCTGTCAGGAATTTTGAAACTCTTCTTTCTTCTTCTTCTTCTTCTTCTTCTTCTTCTTCTTCTTCTTCTTCTTCTTGAAAATCAGGAGCAAATGAGAATTCTTCTTCATCTACTTTAGTACTGCAATTTTCGTGAGCTACATATAACATCATATCACTGCCATGCAAATTTTCAGAAATTACAATTATGCCTCTGCAGAGCTTCTTTCTATGGGCTGCCTGTGAATTATTTCTTTATGTTGTATCAGTCAGAACTGTAAAATAGTTATGAATGAACCTTCTTAAAAAGACAATCAAGTTGTCATATTCACCTTTCTCTTTTGAACATCTCACAATGTGAATTTTGTTAAAGGCTGTTTCAATATTTGACCTAAATATTGTCATCATGTTGCATAGCCCAACTGTTCTCATTAGCACTTTTCTGACATTCTGGCATTCCTGACCTCCACACATTCAGTGCAAATATGAACATAGATATCATGCATGTACATCTATGCATGTAGGACACCCCCTGCATGATCTGGAGCCCCAGAATATCAGATCAGCAAATAATGCAATAAAAATTATATGTGGGCAGATTCTATGCAAAGAATCAAGATTCTAGGCGTGTGGATGGCACACACAATCCTACTTACTCCCCTCTATGCATTTGATGTACAGTCTGAGACGTGCCGCTGTCTAATCAGGTATATCTTCCCTTTGCCTAGCTTTTGATGAATTTGACTGAGAAACTGAATTCTTATCTCAAAAAAGTAATCACACTTCTAAATTCCTGCACTGACATCTCATAAATGTTTCTTCACAATATTAACTCTGTATCTGCACAGTGTATGCAAAGCAGGCAGTACTGGAATTCAACAAAAATTACTTACATTGGACCATTGGATTGAGACTCAAATTATCACTTTATGATATGGCTTTTCTAGGAGGGGCAGTCCAGATAAATTTGATTCCATTTGTCAATCGTATCGAGCATACTCTCTATTTTAGGAATAAGAATATTCTGCTTTGTAGATTTGTATTATTTTCAGAGTATACTTTCTTATAACTTGCAATGTTTCAGTGAAGGAATTTGTGTAATTGGAGGGGTTTTTTTGTTTGTTGATTGATTGTTTGATTGATGGATGGATGTGTTGTGACTATTAGCCTTCATAAACTATGATTAAAAGTGTGATGTGACTTTCATGAGAAGCATCGTAATAATAGTAAAAAGCGTGCATCACAACATAGTAGCCAAGTACTGCTTCCCGAACTCTTAAAAGGCAGGATTTCCAATAGCTAGCACTCAACACACATTGTGAAAAATACTATTTCCCTCTCCTGCAGTGCCAGGAGAAAGATTGGTGCATTGCATTTATCTTCCCAAGTGACAATGCCTTCTTGGTTTTGGTGTGCTTTTGCAATTACGTTAAACGCTTTTATAACAAATGTTTCTGTCTCCCTCTTCTATTTGATGTTACTTTATAGATTTGAGAAGAAAACAGCTCTTTGAAAAACAATTACCTGAATCTACACTCTTCACAGCTTTCAACTCCTAGTCTGTAGCACCAGGGGCAATGCTGAACAGCAACAGACAAGCAGCATACAGATAGTCATTAAGAAATGCTCCACTGCTAGAAGAGAGACATCCCATAACTGCAGTTCATCCGTCCCACTATTTTATTAATCTTGTTTTGGGTGAAGGTTAGTATTCAAAGAGATACATATGTGGTTCTATCTCAAATGCTTAATACAGAAGTCTTTCTACTTTGGTTTGAAAGCCAACATTCCTCTTGTGGCTGGCACCTCTGTTAACGGAAACAGTATTCTCCTCTACAGCGATCAGTTCTCACATCACTCCAATGAGAAAAGCAATGTGATTGTATGGGGATATAAATGTCTGCAAAGTTCTCCTGGAAAAGTCTCAGGAAAGAACTTCAGGGGCTTCTTAAAGCCTGTCTCAAAGAGAGAGAGGTTTACAAACCCTTTGAATTCTTCTACAGCTTGTCTTCAAATCTGAGTCAGAGAAGAACTGCTGGAGTCATTCTGCAGGGGTTCCTTCACTGGAGTTTTCCACTCGATTAGCTTGTATTGTGAGTAGGGACTCTACTGAGGCAAAATCTGAGACTGGGTAACAGAACCCTAACTTTTTGAAGACTAATCATATGCTGCAGGGTGGTTGTTGTTGTTTAGTCATGTCCACCTCTTCGTGACCTCATGGACCAGAGCATGCCAGGCACTCCTGTCTTCCACTGCCTCCCACAGCTTGGTCAGACTCATGTTTGTAGCTTCGAGAACACTGTCCAACCATCTTGTCCTCTGTCGTCCCCTTCTCCTTGTGCCCTTCATCTTTCCCAACATCAGGGTCTTTTCCAGGGAGTCTTCTCTTCTCATGAGGTGGCCAAAGTATTGGAGCCTCAGCTTCACGATCTGTCCTTCCAGTAAGCACTCAGGGCTGATTTCCTTCAGAATGGATAGGTTTGATCTTCTTGCAGTCCATGGGACTCTCAAGAGTCTCCTCCAGCACCATAATTCAATAGCATCAATTCTTCGGCGAGCAGCCTTCTTTATGGTCCAGCTCTCACTTCCATACATCACTACTGGGAAAACCATAGCTTTAACTATATGGACCTTTGTTGGCAAGGTGATGTCTCTGCTTTATAAGATGCTGTCTAGGTTTGCCATTGCTTTTTCCCCAAGAAGCAGGTGTCTTTTAATTTTGTAACTGCTGTCACCATCTACAGTGATCACAGAGCCCAAGAAAGTAAAATCTCTCACTGCCTCCATTTCTTCCCCTTCTATTTGCCAGGAGGTGATGGGACCAGTGGCCATGATCTTAGTTTTTTTGATGTTGAGCTTCAGACCATATTTTGCACTCTCATCTTTCACCCTCATTAAAAGGTTCTTTAATTCCTCTTCACTTTCTGCCATCAAGGTTGTGTCATCTGCATATCTGAGGTTGTTGATATTTCTTCCGGCAATCTTAATTCCGGCTAGGGATTCATCCAGCCCAGCCTTTCACATGATGATTTCAGAATATAAGTCAAATAAACAGAGAGACAATACACAGCCTTGTCGTACTCCTTTCCCAATTTTGAACCAATCAGTTGTTCCATATCCAGTTCTAACTGTAGCTTCTTGTCCCACATAGAGATTTCTCAGGAGAGGGATGAGGTGATCAGGCACTCCTATTTCTTTAAGAGCAGGGTGGTTAGCAAACGGCAATTGGTGTGCATTGCCTGCAACTGTTGTGGAGTGCCTGCAACTATGGCCATCTTCAGGTATTAATTCAAGGGAATGGCTATAGGAGTGAATGTACTTCAGCATATCCCCTTCACGGTTTTTGTCATCATCCATGGGTTGGAGGGTTACCTTCTGTAACAGAGGGCACTCTGTTCCCATGCTTCTGAAATGTACAAACCTACAGAAAGAGAGTATGCTTCCTGATTCAGAACAGGTCTTTCAATTCACAGAGGACCAGAAAAACAGCAGTGGCGTGGAGGTTGTATGTTCATCCCCACCCCTTGCAGTTACTTAACACAGATTCTATATACTCAAAGAGGACTCATACACATGTGCTGTGTGTGTGTGTGTGTGTGTGTGTGTGTGCGCGCGCGCGCGCGTACCAATTCTGGACCTTCCTATATGGCTTCTCCCACTTTTGTTTTGGCCCCATCTGCCTCTGATATATGGCATCTAGATGTTGGGCCATGAGGGATTTTGTTTCTTGGGATTAAAAAAAAAAGTTCTGCTCCCATGATTTAAAGTGTGTGCATGTGGTTTGTGTGTATTTATCTTAGTTACATAATTCCCTGATTGGTTGCAGCCAGATCTTGAGTTTTAATAATGAAAAAAACTATTTATTTTTTTTAAAAAAGGAGAAGCAGAAAGAATGGGAAAAGGCATGTGCCTTCTCACTGCCATAGTAAGGTCTTCTTGAAATGGCTTTGGTAGCTGAATCACACTTCTAAAGTTTGCCAGATGCAAATTAGTATTGCTATTTGATTTTTATTTATTTCTGCAAGATAGCTGGGGAATTAGGAGAGGCCGTTAGGAGTGGAGAGAGTGCTGCTTCCCGCAGGCTGTGCTTGCAATCTTCCCACAGGCATCTGGCTGGCCACTGTAATAACTGGAAGCTGTAATAACAGATGGGCCAATGGCCTGATCCAGAAGGCTCTTCTTAAATTCTTAATTGGTCCAAACCAAATGCTATATTCAATCCAGAAATGTGTTGTTCTTATTCAGGAATAGATCCCAAAGAGAGCCCAAGTTTACGTGTGTACAGGATTGCAGCTCCGGTTCTGCTTGTTGACATTTCCATCATACTCTGTTAGAACTGCAATGACTGAAAAGAAAGGAAGAAAGCTTTCCCCGGATGCTGCATTCCGCCCAAAAGCTCTACTTATCACAATATGACTCTAATGGCACAGTTTCTTCCTTCTGAACAATCATCACCTCAGTGGATTATACACCAAGAAACTTCCCCTGAAATCATCTCTCTAGAGACAAAGATTTGATACAACCAACTCAATTTACAGGGAAGACGCAATTAAAAATAACTTAAAGGGTGTTTATAGTATAGGGTCATTTAAAAACAAAAACCGCATAGGTGTAAACTGTGTAGTAAACAACCCCGATTGGTACTGGATCATTGCAACTACATCAGCCAACAAGGGGCATTCCCACTGATGGAAGACCCACCATTCCTAACCATTGCTGGGAGTTTTAGTCAAACAGGATCTCAAAGGGATAGTATTGACTACCTGGGCCTACATTCTGTCTAAGGATTGTATGGGATTCCTTCGCTGTAGCTCTCTAGCTCCAAGCAGCCTTGCATCACAGATATATGTATTGCACATAGGTCTACATACGAGTCTACACATGATCTCAATCCTTTGTGTATGTTCCAGGCAATCATAAACACAACAGTTTAATCCTTGCACATGCAACAAATCTATCCTGTCAGCTCTACCTGTGTCCCTCAAGAGTTTACCACACTTACCTAGAGCAAGGGGATGAGAAGTTTGAAGGAAATTGGTTAGGGAGGGGGCTGCTTAGGTATAGCCTAACCCTCTGCGGAGCAGGGATGTAAGGAGACTAATTTTCATTAGAAACCTGTATTCATCACAACCAGCGCTATTCCCATTATGTTTCTGCCCAGTACTACATTATTTGTCTTGCTGTCCACTAGTTCCTCAGGAAAACCCACTCTTTACTGCTAAATTGGAGCAAACAGCAATTCAGGTTTTCCACGGATTGCCATTTGCTTCAGTGGTAAAGAACAGGTTTTCACAAGGAAGGCGGGGGTGGGGATGGAAGTTTTCAGACATACCTGGAAAGCCCAGACTTTAAGTGAGGATGAGCCCTAAGTTATGTAAAATCTATTGACATAATGGACTGACTTACATGCATTTCAGTGTAAAGGAAATGTCAGAACAATGTAAAATAATAATATATTATAAATTGTTTCTGCACTTAAAAATGGCACATCAATGATGTGAATGAATGGCAGTCATTACTGATTTCCATTCCTGACTGCAGACCAACACGAGAACGAGAACATTTGTAGTGTAGTGGTTAAGAGCGGTAGTCTTGTAATCTGGGGAACCGGGTTCACGTCTCCGCTCTTCCACATGCAGCTGCTGGGTGACCTTGGGCCAGTGACACTTCTTTGAAGTCTCTCAGCCCCACTCACCTCACAGAGTGTTTGTTGTGGGGGAGGAAGGGAAAGGAGAATGTTAGCCGCTTTGAGACTCCTGAAGGGGAGTGAAAGGCGGGATATCAAATCCAAACTCTTCTTCTTCTTTTTCTTCTTCTTTTTCCTTTTTCGATGTAATTCTCCAACATCCTTACTAAGGAGTCTGTTGGCAGAAGTATCTCTTCTGGCTTTGGGTGTATGTATGAGAAATGCATGCATTAATGCTCATGAATCCATGTGAGAAAGACTGCGGAGAATGGATCTGTCTGTTCCTTAGGGCTACTGTCACAGCAGCACTCTGCATCTAAGGATTCCTGGTACAGGACCACAATACTATTAAATTTAGAAAGAAATTTTTAAAAATACCCTAAATATACAAAGCACATTCCAACCACACTTTACCCAACCTCTAAAATATCACAAATGCAATACATAAGTATGGGGAACATGAGAAAGCTGTCCATGGTCTGTCTTCAGACCTTGAAAAATTCCATCAAAATTAATTTCCGTTTCTCTTAAATTCCAAATTTCACATATCCTTTATGAAGCAGCTGCTGTGGAGCAGATACCTACAGAGAGCTTGCATGGCAGAGATAATTAAAAGACCATACAACTGCTAAATTGTCTCCTGGAAGCATTTTGCAGAGTATGGATGAATGCAGATAAAGAGTGGAACTTTTGATTTTTGGAGGAGGGGGAGTTTTTGCTGAAAGCAAAGAGACTTATGCAGTGTACACATCAGAATGTGTGATGAATCCCTACTCCCTAAAACTAAGCTTGATCATTACTTTTACATGGCATTGTCTGTTAACAGTAGCTTTGGTTTGCATTTGTGAAATTTGTCCAGCCATTTGGCAAAGGCTGCTTAAGGAGTACGCTTCCAAGAACTTAAATTTACTAAGATTCACTAACCATTTTTACTATCTCTTGAAGACAAATTATTGCTTTGAACAAAGGATCCTGACCTCTCCCTGCCTGTCCTTTGGTCAAAAGGATATGAATCAATAAGAACAGACTGTTCTCCTAGATATATAATGGCGTTGATTGGAAAGATGGCTCTCTAAAATAACTTGCCAGGGGCCTAGCACTAACAGAGCAAATAATTTATTCTTAGGAAGCTATAAACTGACACTATGAACAAAATTAATAAAAGATAAGTAAAAAAAAATTTGTTTAAATTCAGTCCTGTAGATCAATCTTTTGAAAGCACATAAGAAGACTCCTACACGATTTAGGCCAATTCCCTTTTCTAAGATGTATTCATTATTTTTGTTCAAATGTTAAAAGCATTTCTAAATTGCTTATTTTTTTAAAGAAAAGGAGCATACAAAAATACAAAGCCTTAAAGCAGCCTCATAAAAACAGAGATAGAAGATAAACTCTAGCATGGCAGACAGATTTCTCTGGATAGCGCATAAAGAGGGCATGGAGACAACAGCCTTCTCTTGCTAGTTTATAAAGAGTACACATTTCTCTCGGCTAATAACCCTTTGTGATGTCCCTGGGGTCCAGCAGAGGTAACTAGGGTCCTAGAGGTAACTAGGACTAAATAGATCCCTAGTTGCCCAGCCTGTCTCACCAGAAACTTACCCAAGGTAAACCACTGGGACCAGTCTCACTGTCTCTTGAAGTGTAGAGCAGTAGGAACCTCCTGAAATATGCTTAATTGTAGATAAAGCCTTAAGGTCAGTGAGAAAGAGGAGGATAGGTTTGAGAAGATATTGGATTATTTGGGTAGGTTTGAACAATTTGGGGCAAATAAATGTTGAAAGTTAAATAAACCTTGTGGAGGAAGGAGTGTTAAGGTGTATAGAGGTGTACATAAGGTTGATTTGAATGTGTTATTATTGAATATTATTGAATTTGTATATTATTGAATATGTATATTATTGAATATTGCATACCCAATGTATCAGCTGCCTGGGGAGTTTCACTGTTTGTGTTTTGGTAGTTGGTAAAAAATATTTAAAAAAAAAAATTGTAGATAAAGCCTGAATGCCAGGTTATGTGTATCAATTGGAAATCCACTCAGAGCAAAACATATCAAAAATTTGAACCAGCTACTCAATTTGTATAGGGAACATTATAGCCAGGAACTGCAATGATTCAAGAAAGCATTGAAAGTAATGTATGTAACTAATAAACTGACCCAACATATCTGTAAAAATACAATTAAAAATCAGAGGGCATCTAGTGCAGTTCATTACAATTGCTATTAATGCAGGCCACCAAGACCCTCAGCAATTTTCAAGCGGTCTGTGGGGGGAAAGTACAGCATCAGACTGTACTCTTGATTACCCCTTTGTTGCTGGCTAACGAAAACGAGGACAAAAAAGGAGCTACAAAAGCTTAGCATTTTATTTGTCAGGATTCCACATTATGCTGCAGTATGCTGATTCAACTGGATCAGGAGAACCGGCGAAAGAACCAGGGGTTGTTGTTGCAGTGGGGCCAGGGGTTGCGGGGAAGGGAAGGACATGACAAGGTTGCAAAATTGGCAGTACTAAGACGGGCCTTAGAGGAGGCACATCCAAGGAAAAAGGGGTTGCATCGTCCATATGCCACCCATTTAACCTTGACGACAGAGTTCAGAATCCATGCACATGTTTGTTACTTAGCTGCTTCATTAACAGGATTGTATACAAACTTAGCCCAGGTCAGCTGCAGATTTTCTGCTAGGCATAGGATAGGGAAGAGAGTACAGTGGTGCCTCGCAAGATGAAAAGAATCTGTTCCGCGAGTCTCTTCGTCTAGCGGTTTTTTCGTCTTGCGAAGCAACCCTATTAGCGGCTATTAAAGGCTTAAGGGATTAGCGGATTAGCTGCTAAAAGGCTATTAGCAGCTTAGTGCCTTAGAAAAAGGGGGTGGGGAGCGAAAAAAAATCACAAGAATCGCAAGACATTTTCGTCTTGTGAAGCAAGCCCATAGAGAAATTCGTCCTGCGAAGCACATTGAAAAACGGAAAACCCTTTTGTCTAGCGGGTTTTCCGTCTTGCGAGGCATTCGTCTTGCGGGGCACCACTGTATCTGGAAACTAGGTTGCTCTTAAGGGACACAGCACAGTTAACTAACTGTGCCTGGATGCAACACAGGGTGGATCTGTAGGAGCTCTGGGGGCTTGTTTTATTAGCCTTGGAGTGGACCCCGGTCAAAACACCTAGATACCTCTACCGGATGCATAAAAAATAATAATCCACTGTGGGTCACATTGGGTTCTCATATGACTCTTAAAAAAAAATTCAGCAATTCTTCCTTCCACCTTTAGTGACATACATTTTCTCAGCCATCACAACACTTGTCAGTGCTATTGACAAATAAGCTCCCTTATCTTCACACAGTGGTCTTTTCTGCTCCAGAAAAGAAAAATCTCCTCTTCCCTAACCCAAAATAGATCCTCGGTGCTAAGAACATGAATCATCTGAAGCTACACACAGAGAGCATTTTTCCCCCTCTGACTCTTATTTCAAATTCAACAGGGGGCACAGCAAGAAGCTTATAGCCGAATCCAACGTGAAGCTGACCCTCCAGAACTACTAAGACTGCAAATGCATTAGGGTAGGGTATTTTTAATTGATGCATTGACTGATTTTTTAAAAAGAATTTCTAGAGTACACTCCATCCAAATAGAGGCCAGGGGGATGCTGGGAAATCGCATCAGGAGACGGCTATCATGCTCATGTGCTGCCTCTGGGCTTCCAACAGGCATCCAGCTGACCACTGTAAGAACAGAATGCTGGCCTTTGGTCTGATCGAACCTGGTTGTTCTTAAGAATTGAGGCAGCATAATCTTCTGAGTAGGCAAACAGCAGCTTGGGAGAACTTCAATCAGGAGGAAAATGTGCTTGCAGAACAGAAAACAACTTCTCCTGGTATCAAAGAGCAGCAATTATATTTTTCAAAATGAAAGAAAGGGTCAGATTTGTTTGTCGTCCTCACTTTGAAAACGGAAACTGCATAGAATGGAGGAGAGGGACTCGCAATCATTAATGATCTGTTTTCCCCACTGTATTCAATAATTAAAAAATGATAATGTTGCTGGAAACTTGTGGTTCGAGTTGATCATAGGGTTGCTAGGCTGCAAATGAGAGAATGTGCAAATGAATTTAAATTCCCCAGTGCTGTAGGAGACAGGGGCGCCCCCGCAGTGCTGTAGGAGGACAAAGCAGTTGCTGCTCAGCTTTTCTTTCCCAATTTGTTTTTTGTTGCACGCACATGCATACACACACACACACACACACACACCCTTCTGTCTGCTGACAAAAAGACTCTGTGTGTATTGCAGAGGAGGAAAGTGGGGTGTTAGTGAATGGTAGAAGCATGGAGGAACTTGATGGGGGAAATTACCAGTTAATGACTACTAGTCAGGATGACTGTTTATTTATTATCTCCAGTGCCAGGGAATCACAAGAAGGGAACATGTTTCGGTGCGCAGTTCCTGTCTGGGGCTTCCCACATGCATCTGGTTGGCCACTGTGAGAATAGGATGGTGGACTAGATGACCCCTTGGCCTGCTCCATCAGGCACTTCTTATGTTCTTATGGTTTTGTGGTTGCCCTGTTGTAACTTGGCCTTGTACATGTGCCTTAAACAAAAGCAATGAGCTATGCTTTTTCAGTTATTCAATCATTCCACAAAACAAAATCAAATGCAAGCAACACAAGCCACTTCCCTAAATATAGAAGGAACAGAAAGCAAATTAGCAGATCTGCCGACATGCACAGTATTTGCAAAGAATTACAATGCAATTGAGGTCACGGAGACTTGGTCTATTTTGGGGAATGGCTAGAATCCCGAGTTACAAAATATCCCAAAAGCAATGAAAGGCAGACTCAGCAAGTTTGGATTCTCTGCAATCAGAGAATCGGAGATCTGAAAAGAGGGAGGAAATGCTTTATAAAACTTCTGAGTAATGGAATTGCAAATGCAAAGTCGCTGGGAATGACAGCTAGGCGAAAGAGAACTGGGTGGAAGTGTGAAGTCTATGATAGAACGAGGCCTGATTGTGTGTGAAGTCATCAAGCACTGAGATGCTTTTTGATCAAGTCTGCTAGGCCCCAACAACAACCTTCTGCTTATTCTTGGTTTTACTTTCAGGGGGATTTAGGACTGAGATATCTTTATATAGTGTGTGTGAGTGTGTGTGTAATGCAAAGTTACAGTTTCAGGTTTCAGATAAAAGAATGAAGGTGAGGGAAAGAGAGAGGATATCAGAGAAATTCAGAGGGGTAATTGAATGAAGGAGAAACTTACAGCAGGAAATCAATATGGTTGCTCCTGCTATGTTTATCTATGGCTAAGCAATAGGTGAAACATGCTCAAAGATTCATCTTTGAGCATTCAAGTAGTTTAATGGTGGACCCATTACGAAGCTCTAGTGCATAAAGGACATAAACAACACTATTGCAGAAGTTGTCCTCCTCAACAGCCAATGGTGGCTGTGTGTCCCATATTACAGAGCCTGATGGTCTGCATAGTAAGATGGTCAATGTGGTTCCATTGTTGGCCACATTCCATCCTCAAAAGTCAACTGCAGAAACTTGGACATAATAATGCTAACTTGGACATAATTGTGGTGATCATTCTATTGATAAAATAGCAGGAGATATTTGCTATAGCAATAAAACATATTTCTTTGCTGGGAAGACGACTATATTGCCTTTGACCCATTTTGCCCAACATATTTATTGTTGGCCACCACCACTTCAAAACTAGGCTAGCCAAGATTGGCTGGAAGCCATGTAGCAAGGCTTTTTTAGAAAGCTGCATTTCAGCAGAAACCAATTTCAGCAAGAGACTCAGAAATCCATTTCAGATGGCTTTTTGTCCTTTTGTCCAAAGTGAATAAAAAATGAAGACAATGTTTTACCAGTTTGGCACTAATGTATATCTCATTAACTAAAGCTTTTCAGTCTACTATGGGGATTTGGCCAAACTCTGTGCCATATTACAATGGTTGTTAGACTTAGCCCTGTGTCAGACTTACAAATAATGTAACCATCTAATCCAAGCCTTTTCATATGCAAAAGTGTATACAGTTGTACCTCGAGTTAAGTACTTAATTCATTCTGGAGGTCCATTCTTAACGTGAAACTGTTCTTAACCTGAAGCACTACTTTAGCTAATGTGGCCTCCCTCAGCCGCCTTGCCACCGGAGCACGATTTCTGTTCCCATCCTGAAGCAAAGTTCTTAACCCGAGGTAATATTTCTGGGTTAGCAGAGTCTGTAACCTGAAGCATCTGTAACCTGAAGCCTCTGTAACCCAAGGTACCACTGTACTGCACACTGGGTTCCTCTCCCATCTTGTCTCCCTTAACTCCAACTCCACTCTTGTCACAGTCCCTCCCTGAGCCTTACCCAGCTCCTGTCCTCTTCCTGATTAAATCCACATGTCTTAAATTCCCAGCTTTACAACAAAAGGTTGTACACTGGAACAAATAGTAAGTGTTTTAAGTTCATCAGTACACCAAAGAGTTGGACAATCTATTCTAGGTTGAAAGTAACTACAAACAAGATATTGGTAACATAGATAATATTTGTGCTTGGGAAGCCGTTAATAATTAACCAAACCCACTCCTCCTACCAAAATGCATGCAAAATTAGTTCTTTTGGCTTATATAGTTATATAGTTACAGTTCTTATATTTTTATATAATTCTTAGATTCCCATAGCCCCTGAGTTCAAGAGTCCTTACGGAAAGGAAGATCGCAAATGATCTGATTTTAAACCGAAGTCAAAGGATAAGTGTCCCATCTTTAAAGAAACTGTAGTGCAAAGCCGAGGACCATAAAATGCAGTGAATCAGCTGTAAATTTTCCTGGCAGTTATGTCTGTAGTTCAAAAACTGAACTACAGAGAACATTGATGCAATAATAATAAAAAGCAATGCAGCATAAGCCTTTGACGTGCCAGATTTATGGATTCGATTCTCTATCACGAAAAGGGCATGTGAAGCAAAAAATGTGAAGCCTGAGAAACGGATAAACAGATTGGTGCTGTTGTACAGTATCTGGAGTCTTGTTCTCGTGTTACTTTTTCATATGGTTAATAGCTACAAGATGGGTTTCCCTGTTACTGGGGAACGATGAGCCTCTATTCTGGATGTCATCCTGCACTAAGAATTCAGCTGAACAGGAGCAGCTAAAACTGTACCCATATCAGCAAGGATACCAGGTAGCAGCAGTACCAGGACTGGAGCAGCAGGAACTGAAAGGTAATCAGGGATCACCAAAATGTGTCCTTATATTTTCTGCTGGCTGCCCCTTTCAGGCTCTGTCTTCTCTGGGATCAGTGGAGAAATCACTGGTAGAGTGGCAATTCTGAAGTGCAGGAGCCATAGTCAGACCCAAAGGAGAGTCCAAAAATCAGAACAGCTGTGTTGATCCATTATTACACACACACAGAGAGAGAGAGAGAGAGAAAGAGAGAGAGAGAGAGAGAGAGAGAGAGAGAGAGAGAGAGAGAGAGATATGCAGGTTCTACTTGCATCCAAGTGAACACAAGGAGAAGCCAAATTCACACATTAGCCACCTGTAGTCTATCATGTGTAAAAGGCAGAGTGGGGTGGCTCCAATGGTCCTATTGAAAACACTATGTTCTCTCCGTCCCATTTCTTAACATCCACATGCAAAAGGGTATCTATGCATACATCTAATCACACATAAGTGCTCTAAGCAATCAGCTGCTCACTTATAGGCAGAGATCCATTCTCAGTGTGTGAATGTCAAGAGGCCAGCTAGGGGTGCATCACATGAGGAAGGGCCAATGCCTAGATTCACTCCTCCTTTTCTCTGAAATAACCTTACTTGGGTTACCTGTGAATAGGGATTTATTATCATCAAAGAGGAGGGGTTCCCCACATCTCCCTGTTGAACGTCCACTCTCTGTCAGTCCCAAGTTTTTGCTTTATAATGGGTGAAACATTCCTGGGAATCTCAGCTTCAAAAGGCATGTTTCTACCAGTTACACCTATGGAGATATGTTTTAGTGAAAATTCAGAATCAAAATATTTTGCATATTCATGTGTATGTAAAGCATTAATTGTATTTAGACATTTGCTGACCTCTATTTCCTCCTCTTTTTGCTCCTGTAAGGTCATTTGGTAAATACAAAGCAATTAGTAAACTTAAAAGCTACCAGTTTACACTGTGGTCTATCACTTTCAGAGAGGCTTAATTGGATAGATTTATATTGTTGAACACATTCCATTTGCTTTAGCTGCTTGCTGAGCAATTTAGACAATCAAAATCTGCTTTATGTTTATAGCACACAGTGGAATGATGTTAATAGATATATATTTTTACAGGTATGTCATTTTGCTCCCAATAATTGTTCACTCCTTGAAACATGATATTATTATTTATTTATTTATTAAAAAAGAAAGAACAGCAATCCCATATTTCTACAAATAAAATTTTCTCATATTGTCTTCCCTCTGTGCAAGTACTCCCTGAATGACTTTTTAAAAACAACAGCAACAATATTTTATAAAGATAAATTACTCCAATAAATCCCTTTGAACCAGAATGAAAAATTAAGATACTATTAGTCCCTCATTAGTGAACTATTAGGGGGAGAAATGCCCCAAAGTATGATAAATTAGAGTGAAGTGTGGGATCACTAAACTAAGGCCCCAAAGAGGGGGGGAGTGAAATTATTCTACTTTATTTATAATATTGATATCCCACTTTTTAGCAAAAGTGCCCTGAAAGTAGTTCACACATAAAGATTAACGTTAATACCAACAGTAAAGTACAATATCTAAACATCAGAATTTTAAAAGGACACCCAAATGTCAGCAACAAAGACAATGAAGCAGTAGTCAGACCAAAATACGAGGGCTTAACTACCAAGCTCAGTAGAATAAACAGATTTTCATCTGTTTCTGGCAAGAGGCAAGAGGAGCTCATACATTGGTATCACAAAGGATGGAACTCCTTAATTCAATAGAGGCAGAAGTCCCAACTTCTACTCAGAAAAAAATATCGCAGGCCTGTTTGGATTGGATTGCTTTGCACAGACCAATCTCCAAGCAGTGAGGGACTTCAGGGACTCCACTGCTTACATGAGTTTCAGTTTCCTTGGAATTAAGGTCACTGGAAACTGTGGTATCTTTAGGGTATATGGTTTTATTTACATACATATATACATCCTAAACATAAGATGCCCCCAGCATTAACCCTCCAATAGATCTTGCTTTCCCATAATGCATCCAGAATTATGCATAATTCTGTGTCCAGCAGAGTTCCCAGACCTATAGCTATGGTCTCAGCACAGAGAGCAAGTTCAGCCTCTCTATGTCTTGCCAACTTCCAGCTCCAAAAATAGACGAAATGGACAAGGCTACTTTCTAGGATTTTCTTCTCCTACCTTCAATATGATGTAGCCTCCAGCCAGGCGAGGGAGGCTCCTTCCCTTCCGAAAGAGCATCACCAGCCAGTTGTTCCCATGGCAACATAGCCAACTCTTTACTAATGCAGATAGGATGCTTAACCAACATGTTTTGAACTAGGTCCAAAAACAAATGGCTAAGTAACTAATGTGGTTGTTTCAAAATTAGGTTTACTATGTTCACAATGGCCAGTGCCTGATTCTTCTTCTTCTTTTTCCTTCCTTCTTTTTTTAAAAAATAGCAATCTTTCTGGAGATGGAGAGTAAGCAGGAAAAAGGCACCCAGCATTTCAATGTCACTCTTCTTCAAACACACACAAAAGTATTATTTGGAGTAAAGTTTCTGCTTCACCGCTGCTACTCCAGAGCCTCTTGGCAACGGCAAATTCTCTTTGGAGAAGAAAGATCCCTGACAATTTTCTAAAATATCCCATTGAACATTCATAGCTGAGAGAGAGTTCCTCCAAGCATTTTCATTCTATCATCTAATTTTTGCAATTCGTGGCGCCTAAGTGTCCAATTCAACATCAAATTCCTGTTCCGTGAATTTAATAGCACTTAGTAAGGTACTTATGGAAATTTCACAGGTAGAACCAATCTTTGTCATATTCCCCAGGGTAGAAATTACATGAAGTGGGAAAGAATATGAAGCCATGGAGTGAGAACTCCCTGGAGATGCCTCCTGTCTCTCTGCAATGTATTAGCAATCATGTCTCTAGGGCTGGATCTCAACACATCAAAGAAGCGTTTCAGTTAAAAGCATTGTAAATTTAAACAGGGAAAACAGGTAGAGGAAAAAAGGGACCCTACTTCGCCATCTGGTGGTGCAATGTTATATTGCACATAAGGTAAAGGTAAAGGGACCCCTGACCATTAGGTCCATTTGTGACCGTCTCTGGGGTTGCGGCTCTCATCTTGCTTTATTGGCCGAGGGAGCCGGCGTACAGCTTCCAGGTCATGTGGCCAGCATAACTAAGCCACTTCTGGCGAACCAGAGCAGCGCATGGAAACGCCATTTACCTTCCCACCGGAGCAGTACTATTTATCTACTTGCACTTTGACGTGCTTTCGAACTGCTAGGTTGGCAGGAGCAGGGACCGAGCAATGGGAGCTCACCCCGTCGCGGGGATTCAAACCGCTGACCTTCTGATCAGCAAGCCCTAGGCTCTGTGGTTTAACCCACAGTGCCACCAGTGTCCCTATATCGCACATACAACACATATAAATCACTTTTTCTTTACTAGTCTAGCTGAGTCCTAGGAGTGCAGGTATCATTCGAGCTTCAGCGACAAATTGCAAGGGGAGGGAAATAACATGCTGCAAATATCTTACAATGTCAATGTTATATTCTTTGTTTAAGACTGTTGATGGGGGTCAGAGTTCAACATCAGATGTCTTCTTTTATTGAACTCCTCTTAGTTTCAAAAAGTAATTTGCTATACATTGCTGGGAGTTGCTATTTCAAACTAAATGGAGGGTGTAAGAAGCCCAATGCCTCCTTGGTCACACAGACGTAATTGTGCACTTTGAACTATGAAGCCCACAACCATCTTTTTTGCACAGTTATATATCACAATATTTTAAGCAGTTTTAGATCTATATAGGAAAACAGAGTTTTAAGGAACACAGGAACATATCCCATACGATTCTTAGTCAAGACTCTTAGTCAAGTTGTTTCATCCCCCAGTACCAACACTTTACTTGAAAGGGTCCAAGTAAATTTTGTTAAGCACTAGGCTCATGAGTTCAAAACACACAGGCCTTGCAATAGGACCACATCAGTCTGACTCATTCCTATGGATAGGTTGAGGAGAAATTCAATTAAATTCACATTGAAAGGGAAAACAATCAAATTCACACTTTGAGACTCCTTTGAGTGGTGATAAAATGGGATATCAAATCCAAACTCTTCAAACATGTGAACAGAAACGCAGCCATCCTTTGAATTTGCACTTCTCAGAATTTTGCAGTACAATGCTCTAGCCAATTCATTAGTGAAAATACAATACAAAAATACTTTATATTAAGGGAAACTGCTTTGCAAAAAAAAAAAAAAGTGCGTACATCAGGCAAAATTGCATACAAAAATGTGCTCTTTGGGATAAATGCCCACTAAAATGCTGATGAACTTTTATGAGGATTCTTTTTTTTAATACTGCAAAAAAATGTGGAGAACTGAATGTAAGTCTGGAACAATGAGAAACCAAGAGAACTGAAATTGACAGAGCCATCCATCCCTAGATCATACATTATGAGACTCATGACAAATGCTCAATAAATTGAATGCAATTTTAGCAGAGGATTTTTAGGTTGTTTTAACAGCAGATATTTTTGAACATTTCTGTAAAACTGGGGCAGAGGGACTTGGAGTGCTCACCATGGGAGCTGCTTTACAACTTGCCCACTCAACCTGCAATGTCACTCATATTTTGTTAATGCCTCACATTATCTATGGGAAGTGATTTTGTGTTCTTTGTCATTCTCAATGGAAATGCACAAGTGGCATCCAAAGAGCAATTAAATATCTATAAAAAGTCCATATGTCTGCAAGCAGAGCTGTGTACAAGGAAGGGATTACGCTGTTGATTCTCGTTTGCTTTCTATTTGCACTTCACAGAAAAAGCTAGAAAGTTAAAATGTTTCAACACACCGTAACCTCGGTGCATTGAAAGTTTCCTGACAAACGATCAAAGCGAGGGGCGCATAAAAGCTCTGTAGAGAGAGCTTAAAAACTGTGGTGGCGCGCTTGCGCTGAAGGCATGAGAAGTGACAAGTCAGTTTGTTGTAGGAATAATTCTGACAACTGTCGCATCCATGGAAACAAGGCTCTGGGTCTAGTTAGAAGCCAGAGAGTAAAAGCCTCAGCAAATCTTTTTAGGTGTTGCAAATGTATTCAGATTTAACTGCTGCTTCTAAATATCAATATTGTCAACTACTCTTCCTTTAAGGGACACCTGCTTGCCATGGAAGAATATCAATAATAGGTGAACAGCAGCGCTTTTTTCTAAAAAATATGTTTAGGGGTATTCTCATTTTCCTACTCATATTGAAATACTGCCCCTCAATGAGGCCAAACTTAGATTCACAAAATGTTTAGGGGTATGCATACCCCTTCGTACTCCCAGGGAATAAAAGCACTGGTTAACAGTATCAAAAATTAGCTAATTTAATAGACTGTAACACATGAAAAACACTGCTCAGCTGAATGGCTGTGTTATTCCCTTACCACCATGCCCCCACCCAAATACTTGCATAAAAACTAAGTCTTAAAAATGATTGCCTTATAAAGAAACATGAGGCCTGCGCAGCACTGCCCTGAACAGACATCTGTCACTTAGCAGATGTCATCCTAATAACTCATCCATACAACTCAGCTCTCCAGTAAACAAGAACAATAGATCTGATTTGATGGATTTGCAGAGTGAAGTCTGGAAAAAAGACTCTGATGTCTAAGCTGTGACTGTTCTGAATAATCACTGCTTAGATACAGCATGATTTCTCCAAATAGGCCTCTTCTCTAAGGGCTCACACATGTCACACACACACACACACCCCAAATCCAATATTTTACCAAAGTAATAGTATACTTCATTCCCCGCCCCCTCCCGCTTGAACATCTGCTAGAGAAAATAATGGTCTTGCATTTAATTTATTCTTATCAACCACATTTGTTTGTGTGGATGTTTGGGATCGTAATGATGAAACTACAGCTCTCAAACTGGTGTTTATTTGTGTTTAATTGCATTGATTTGGAACATTCAGCCAGACACATACAAGGCTTGAACAAAAAACGGAAGTGATTTAATCCTACATCCTATTCATTGCCATTTGAATGGAATTGGACTGTTCGGCTGTGTTTTTTGACGTAAATGGGAATGCGTGTAAAAACGGAAGGAGAGCCCTGCTGGTCAGACCAAAGCCCTATCTACTTCTGCATCTTGTTTCCCCTCAGTGGCAAACCAGAGGCCTATGGAAATACCAGAAGAACAGGAGAGTGATAGATCTCTCCCGATGTAATTTTCCAGTGACTGAGATTTAGGGACATGTTGTCTCTAATACTGCAGGTAGCATGCAGCCTTCATGACTAGTAGCCACTGACTGCATTACGCTTCCGATAATTTTCTCTTTCGCTTACAGAAACACTTGTCATGCACAGCTGGACTTGAATCAGGGCCTTATATTCTACTAGCAAATTAACAGCACAACCCCATGCATAGTTGCTCAGCAGTATGTTCCACTGTGATTTCATCTATTAAGGGTATTTAGGATTGTAGCCTTATTTTAATAAGCATGTGTGTGAGAGAGAGATTATTTTTTCTGCCAACAGTCAGTATATCTTGGGAAGGAACTGCATAATCACCTGTCTCATTCTATCATTTTGTCTTGATTGAAATTGATTACTGCAGATGCAATCATTGCTATATACACATCACTTGACTCCCAACAGTAAAAAAAAATCACAAAGATCGCTTCCAAGTAACACTGGGCAGAATCCTGACTCACTTCGCAAGCTGTATAGCATCACAGCTGGCCTCACATCACTCCGTCAGTCCATGCCACAATGGGAATATATAGAAACACATACCCGGTAGTTCATTCAATGGACGCAAACAAATGAAAAGGACTGGACAGGCTTCACAGCAGATTTCTTGTTCCAGCCACTACCTGGTCAGTACCCAGTAGATGGTCTGTGTGTTACAGGTGAGAGATGCTTATATGGCAGGGCGAGGGAAGCCCAAACCACTGGATATCTATCTGGAAAGCACAGGGAGCCTTGTTTCTTCATGGCCTATGTGTGGAACCCAAACTACAGATGTACTTGTGCTTTCCTTATGCACATTATTCCAAAGGACCTTTTTCGTGGAGTTTTCAAGGGGCAGGATGCTGCCCACTGCATTGGTGCAATTTGCAGCTTTATTGTTACAGGTATTAAAGGGAAGTTCTTCAAATACGGAATCGGGGTTTTATTCTATGGTTGTTTTATGTTGTTGTTTTTGTTGTAAATGAAGTTTTGCTTTGTACACTTTTTTTTTTTACCTCAACAATAAGATTTGCAGATTTAAGTAATCCTTTTATAATTGTTTAGCTAGTAATCCCATCAGTTGCTAGCTAGTAATCCCATCAGTTCAACAGAGGAAACAAAACAAAATCAACCGTTTTTGACAGAACAGCAGTTTAGGGAAGAGTGATGATGAATTTTCCGCATCTTGCACTTGTGCTGTGCACACACTGCACACACAAGAAATGCAACAATATATTCCTTATCTATATGATCGACTTTCTTCTATCAAGCTTACAGCTATAGGCAAGGGTCTTGCTTCCAAAACTAGAGGCTAGAACACCATAACTTGAGATCTTTGTCCAAGGATCCATCAAGAACATAAATCTTCATTATTAGACTTTCATCACCCAATGACTATAGCTGTGGTTGGGCAATGAAATAAACACTGCCCATTTTCTCTATAGATCTCTACTCTCTTTTCCAGCTCCATGACAAGGGGTCAAAATGACAACCTTCCCTCTCTAAGATGAACAGCTGTGAACATACACTGTATGGGATTTTAGTCAATGTCTTGCTGATATTAGGCAATGGACCCATAGAAAGCCTCTGAATAAATTGCCTGTACCAGATGTCAGCAACATGCATGCATTTAGCCACTATCACGGCCACTTTGTATCTCAGCTGTCATTCAAGAGGTATCATTTCCCCCAAAGTGGCAGAGAAGGAACATGATCGGGGTACCCAGCAGCCCCTCATAAATTCTGAACAGCCTAGTTTGCAAAGGACCAAGAAGTGAGCTGCTACACTGAAATGTATGCAAAGCTGCTGTCTGCAGATCCATTTGCAGAGCTAGAATTGCAGGCAGGTTTGAAAGCCCCTGTCAATACCTGTCTACTGGACAATTTTGATCCATGGTTCCCAAGACCCTCCTCAAAGCCATTATCCACCATTTGATTGATGGAGTCCTGTTAAAAAAAGGAGGGGGAAGCTACCTGGGTTTTTGATCCCAAATCCAAACATGGCAAGATCAAATTCAGCAGAAGGTTTGTTTAGATGCTGCAACTGAAAAACCACATCTTGCTAGATACCCTGTTTGCAGAGGACAGACCTCTCTGTTGCCAATGGTGTGAAGGAAAGAAAGCTATTCAGTCAGAACTAAGGAACCCTCTGTGCCAAAGCTTAAAAATAAACACAATTGACAAAATGTTATGAGCAACGTTGCACCACAATACCACCTGCTTCCTCCCCATGAATTCACAAATACATGGAAGTTATACATAAGGTGAGTCTGCTGGATTAGGCCCATGCCATCCAACATTTCTCCAATGAGAATAGGGATGTCCTATTCCATCATCATAATAATTTTATTATTTATACCTGCCCATTGGGCTGGGTTGCCCCAGCCACTCTGGGCAGCTTCCAACATATGTATATAAAAACATAATAAAACATTAAACATTTTTTTAAAAAAACTTCCCTATACAGGAGTGCCTTCAGATGTCTTCTAAAAATGGAATATTTAAATTATTGGCTCGGGGGTCACAAACTCCGTACCCTCCAACACTTCTCCAATGAAAATAAGGATTTTTTAAGGAAAAGCAGGAAATTCCGGGATCAGATCAGAAACTGGGATGGCTTCTGTAAATTTGGGACTGTCCCTGCAAAATAGGGATACTTGGAGGGTCTACAGGCCAATGGCCCACTTAGTCCAGCATCTGGTTCTCTTTTAAAAAAAATAAAAATTAAAAGTTTAATAGTTACAGAAAAAGAAGGAAAAAAAGAAACAATAAAAAATTTAACAAACAATACATCAAAAATAAAAACAAAAACAAAAAGCAATACATCAAAACAACAAGAAAAACAAAAACATTTAAAAACACATCCAATATTTCCATATCTTTACCTTTCATTTACTTGTTTCATCGACCTCCTCACACCTCCCTTTTTTGTATTCTAGTTCAGTTAACTATTTCAGCAAATCCTTTCCATCTTTCTCTATTTTTTGTTCTATAATTTATCTTAACACAATCTAACTTTAAATTTTCCACTTTGGCCCATTAACAATCAGTTTTTGCTTAATTCTTTATAAGATTTCTGCTAAAACCATATAACTTCATTCCAGCATTCTTCTAACATTCATTAATTTTGCAGTATTTCTGTAAATATACTTTGAACTTTTTCCAATCTTCTTCCACCGACTCCTCTCCCTGGTCTCGGATTCTGCCAGTCATTTCCGCCAATTCCATGTAGTCCATCAGCTTCATCTGCCATTCTTCCCGGGTGGATAGATCTTGTGTCTTCCAATACTTTGCGATGAGTCAGCATCTGGTTCTCACTGTGACTGACCAGATGCCTCTGGGAAGCCTAAAAGGTGGATATAAGTGTAACAACCCTCTGCCCACCTGTAATTCACAGAAACTGGTCCCCCAGCCCTCTGGAGTAGATTTTGAGGTTGCAAGAGGGCCCCCGGAGGAGAGGAGGGATAAATTCTATTGTGTTAGCAAAGGTCTGCTGCACATGTGAAATAGCAGTGTTGGATACAGCTTATGTACTACCATAACAATCACAACTTTAGAACTTGATTCATATGATTAAGCAGGATCTATCCCTCATATCCTTTAAGCAGAGCTAAGACCACCCTCCTTTCTCCTTCCCCTCTGTGGCTTTTCATGACTAAGAGGAAGCAGACGTGTTGCATTGTGGTCTGGCTTAGCTTTATTGATTATTTCTATGGTTCTTTTTAGATTTCAGTATTGCTATGAAATTGATAGTTTAAAAGATATTTACATTGCATTCCAATTTGCATTTTTTATCTATTTCTGGAGCCTGTTCTCCCAAAACAGAGCAGAAGCCTTTAAGAGAAATAAATGTAATTTCCGACTAACGCTTGCCTTCCTTTAAGACTGGAATGCATTCAGCAACCCCTTTCCTTCACATTTCCAACTTCTAAAAAATAGTACTGAGAATGTTTTGATCAAATTATTGTTCTTGATGCTGCCTCTCTGAAGGCCAGAATCATCAACTCTGCAATTAACAATTCTCTTTTCAGTCAGAGAAAGCTCCCTGGCAAGCACTCTGGGTGCTCTTTGGAAAGACATTCAGAAGCTTGTTTATAAATTAAAATGATGCATTTGTAAAGCTATTGAAATGGGATTTCCCTCCCTCATGAAAACAGACTAAAAAATCAAATCTTCCAAGAAGCAGACACTCCCCAAGGTCCCACCATTTTGCAAATCCTCAATTTGCTAAGCTGGACAGGCTTCTGTTTGCAATTTATGTTTGCTTCTTTTGATGGCATTTTGGCACTTTTGCTGGCATTATGCAAACGTTTATGGGTGCACAAAGGAGGCAAGATAAAGCTAGGATAACTCAAGAATAAAACTGTTATGATGGACCATTTTTCTTCCTTGGCACCATTATTTCCTTCATTTTTTTTCCCTTTAGGTTGTTCCCTTGGATTCTTTCACCTGTGTGATTTTTAAATAATTGGGAAATCACTGCTGAATAGTCTGTCAAAGAGGATCATCTTGTATCATATGGATAGACAGGGACAAAAAAGACAAGCTAGACAAAGGCCGGGGACTCAGACAGTGAGTGCCAATACCGCACAAAAGAAGGCAAATGAGTGATGTGTCAGCATACTTAGGGGGGCACGGAAGATGGCAGAAGTACAATATAACATTTATTTATTTATATTTAAAAGCCACAGGAGATGCCACCCAAAAGTCATTACCATGGCAAGGTATCTTCCTTCCCTTCCCATCATAACATCATATTGGAGCACAGCTGTAGGGAGTCCAGATGTCACCATAATTACTTTAATGATCCATAGTATTGCTTTGATAACCTGAAAATGGCTAAACATTGGAACATTGTAATAGGTGAATGCAACTGTCATAGACATGTATCAGTAAGGAAAATAAGACAAGTCCTTTTGACACACTTGGGCAACTCTTGTGTTCATTGCTGGTACATCTTGTGTCTGAACCTAAGAACAGAAAGGAAAGTTAGTCTAGTTCAATCCATTCTAAGCTTTGGGTTAAATCTGCTAATGAACAAAGAGGTGACATGAGATGTTCAAGTGGGCAAGTGACATTTAGTAATTGTCCATCATGGACAGAGAGGACCCTAGGCTGATCATATATTTGTTTTTATGATATTACCTTATTTATCATAGATTATGGGAGGAAATAATGAAAGAAGAGGCATGAGCTAGGACTATGAGAGTGTCATTCATGAGAGTTACTGTTTAGTTATATCTGTTTAACTTTACTCTGTAATACAGTGGTACGTCTACTTACGTTCACCTCCAGTTACGTATCCTTCAGGATACGTGCACTGCAAACCCGGAAGTATTTTTTCCAGGTTTCACCATGCACGCATGCGCAGAAGCGCTCTATGCGCCGCATGCATGTGCAGAAGCACTAAACCGTGTCGCGTGCATGCACAGAAGTAGCACCTCCAGATGCGCACACCTTGGGATCCGACCGGAGCTCCGGAACAGATCCTGTGTGCAACTGGAGGTACCACTGTATAGTCTAAACGGATTATTGAATATACTTTACTCAGTAAAGTCATATTTTTATTTTGACTTATTTTCACTGGGTTGGATTATTACAGGATGTGTGATCTTTGTTGTATATTTTGTTGCTTCTGTGGCTGGTAAACTGCCTTGTGTATAGCAATGTGGGAAGGTGGTATACAAGTTAAAAGTGAAATGAAAATGAAATGAATGCCAGCTGAGGGTTGTCTGTCCATTCCCTGGGATGCTGACATGATAAGATGCTAAATGCTTAAATACGCTTTTGCATGAACATGCTGTAGTGTCTTTTTTGTAACAGGGAAGATATGTAACAAATAAACTTCTCTGTTGAACAGCCTGGACAGAGATTTCTGAAGACAAGCAAGTGCCACCTCCTCTGGAGATTTAGACTCTCACCCTGTGGGTAACAGCCTAGAAGGAGCCATCATTTACTGATAACTAATTGGTACCATCATCCAGACACCAGGGACCTCCGGTAATGAGGTTGTGCCACAAATTTCATTCAGATCATAATTAAAATCCTTCACAGTGTCAGCATACTCTGAGCTTCCCCTCACCAATGTTGCACCATTGACACTACCACAGAAGAAACTGGCCAGTTCACTGGGTCCCAAATGTGCATTAGGACTCTAACCAAGCTTGCCAGCACAAATAGAAGCAAAATCCCGCTGGACCTAAAAAAATAAAAATAAACCTCAAATATATATAACAGCTACAGCTTGAAATTGTTTTCGGGAGTGCCAGGATTTTGCTTGCTGTTGTTTGAATTGTCTGTTTAACTTTAGCTCTTCTTAGTCATTCCTTGGAAGGAATCAAAATTTGCTGATCTAGAACAGATCTGAGGCTAAAGCTGTGTTGTTTTCTTCCCTATCAATGCGGCTGCAGACCGTGCAGTCTCTGTTTAGAGCCAAAGAAGGTGAATTTGCAGAGATTCGTGCCACTGCTTATTGGCTTAAACAGAGAGCTGCAAGATGCAAATGCTTATTACATTTTAATGCAAGCCACTCCCAAAGGAGTCTGCACAAAAACGACTGATGCTTTATTCAGAAGCAAATGAAAGCTTGTGTAAAGGTCATGACACAATCTGATACAAAGCAAAGGGATATTAGTATAACATAGCCAGGAGCTCCGTGAAGCACATGGGGGGTGGAGAAGGAGGAGCTGGACAGGATGAACAGATGGAAAACCCAGGACAAAGGGGGTCAGACACATTTAGAAAGGAGAGACCACAGTGAATTGGTAGAGCACATGCAGAAGGTCCTGAAATAGTCACTGGCATCTCCAGTTAGAAGCAGGTGGCAACATTTGCCTGTCATTGTAATCAACTCTGAGCTAAGTGGGCAAGTGGCCTAACCTATGAAGTCTCCTATGTTGCTAGAATGTGGAAAACTTTGGCCCAAGCCAGTAAGAGATATCTGGCCATGGAAGCAGCTATGATGACATTTCTTCATCTATTGATCGTTGCTTTATTTTAAAGGTTCTTGACCTCCCCACCAACCCCCCCCCCCAAAAAAAAATTCTCAGCATTTTAGTGTACATTTCTCCTAATATCCATATGTTTGCATGCAATCTTGCTTAATATACAATTTTTTGCATGCAATTTCTTCTAGTGAACTGTATTTTTGCATGTTATTTTCACTAATAGATGCAATGCATGTACAATTTTGCTAATAGACACACTTTTGTATGCCTTTTGTTGGAGAACTGCATTACAAAATACAGAGAAATGCAAATTTCAAAGTTTTGGGTTTACATAGTGCAAATTAGGTTGATTTGCATTAAAATGTGAAGTGAAGTGACTTGCCCTCTTATTCCCAGAAGCATCTATATAAGAAAGCGCACTCAGGTCATCAAATTTTGCAATATAGTTATTTCCCCTCTCCCCCTCCCCCACCTCCAAAGAAGAAGGGCCAAATTATGGATTTCAGATTAAATTTTGTACAAAAATACATATTTTAACATTAAATGCATACAAAAATGTGTATTTTGTGGGGGGAAATACATGCAAAAATGGGTGTATAATAATCACAACTTGAAATGGAAATGGAAAGGACTTGTGAATGAAGACATGTGAAAGTCACATAGAACAGAAATTGTTTGATCAGCTCATCCCTAAAAAGAAAGCTTAGTTATCGCTACTGTGGTTGTAGCTTAAAAAATAATAATACAATGTATTTAATTTTTGTTCCATAGAAAACATAACATCAACAATAGGGATAAAGAATAATAATGTACATATTTTCGTTTATTAGTTGTACAGTATCCATGATAATTACAATTTTTTTTTATTATGTTCCCAGTATTGTTATTTTTATCAAGCCTAATGTTTTCCCTTATCCCAGCAAATCTTTTCAGTGAGTTCCATGGGCAGTTGTAGCTTTTAGATTCTATGAAAAGGGCCCATGTAATCAGAAAAAAATCTAGTAGGAAGAAAGGAAGTGGCCTCATACCAAGTCAGACAACTCATTAAGCCCAATATTGTTTCTGAAGGATGGCGGTCTTCCATATCATCTTATCCCTTTTTAAATTTGGAAAAGCCAAGGATTGAGGCAGTGGGAACTTCTGCATGAGAAGCAGGTGCTCTACTTTGCCTCCTTCCTATTGACAACGAAGTGTATCAAAGGATACTTACTCCGTGTTGAGAAGCAACATATTTCTGATTCTGGGGACAAATTGCAGGCGAAAGGTGTCATCTTCCTACCTTGCTTATGAGGCTCCAGTGAAAAGCAATACTTGATTCAATGGACCCTCCAACCCTAAACCCTCCAAACAGTTCTTAGAGGGGCAGTGATGACAGCTGTAAGTTTGTGTTCATTTCGCCCTGGACATATAGTGTATCGATCAAATTGATTCCTCATAAAACGTAGTCCTTCTTTAGTAGCTTTATTTATAATACACATTTTAAGAGTACATGTTTTATGACTTGTGGACATGCCAGGAAAATAGACTGTAGCCGGACAGCCTTAATAGTTGCATAGTAAAACCTGAGAGTGCTGTAAGAAAATAGCAGGCATTTTAGTGGGTTCTAGCTACTCTGGGTAATATGATAGGCCCCAAGTTCAATAACCTAATGCCATTTTAAGGAGACTATCAAACACAGAAATGGATATAGAACTTAACATTAACATTTATGAAGCTCATATAATCTAGAAGGTTACATTCCGCTGTTACAGCCACGTGAACGTTCCTCACACAGTCCCATAGACTACAATCAATTCCATGTCAGAAGACAAATAAAACATACTGATTCTGAGATACGATGCAAATTTCCTATATTTCAAACTAGGGATGGAGAAATCTGTCCATGTTAGTTTAGCATTTTTCCAACTGAGTTCAGTTCACCTCATTTCTGCATCTGCTTCTGATTTCTTTCATGGAAAATCCATCAGTTTTTTTGGCTCTTGATAAAAACATTTTTGCAAGCAGTTTACCCCAATATAAAGCGGTCTGGAGTGTTCGGAGGCCACCAGGTTGACCTCAAACTAACCCTCTGTAGCTATATAAAGCACCTATGGTCCTTTTCATCTCAAGAACCCCTAGCCAGCTCCTTTTATGAAGTATGTTTCTGTCCACCACTGAACAGCACTTGGACCTACTTAGGAGACTCACAAAATTGCTTCCAGTCCTTCTGACAGTCTCTCCCCATTTCCAGAAGTTTGTTTTCAAACTTACCTCCATCACTAGACCACTCAATGGTCCTCTGTTCCCAAAAACCATTTCCCCCTAGATTCTTCTGATTTGTCTGTAATCTGTAGCACATCAAGTCAACTTTCTCTGACCCACCCCACCTCCTAGCACCCAGCCCTTTGCATGCATGGTCTGTCATCCCACAGGACCTGCCTTTACCATTATGTTCCCCTTCTGGCCTGCTTGGGTTCTGTTCTTGGCAGCTCGTAAGAAATACACAGCAGGAAATTGTTCCCAGCACTAGTCACTTGCCACCCTCTTTCCATACTGAACAGAATGAATGGCAACAATCTGCTGTGCCTCCACACACTCCCTCTCTCCCCATCACAGTTATTTTCACTATTATTTGCATTTCCCTTAATATATACACCTTTGTACACATTTTTAATGTGTATATAAAAATGTATGCATAAAAATACAGAGTACTGCAAATGTTAAGGTTTTGGGAGATGACTGAGAGGTGATGTGATAGCCATCTTCCAATCGCTGAAGGACTGTCACTTCATGGAGCAAGATTGCTTTCTGCTGCTCCAAAGGGTGGGGCCCAAACCAATGGTTTAAAATACAAGAAAGGAGATTCCAACTAAACATTAGGAAGAATGTTTCGATGGTAACAGCTATTTGACAGGTAAACAGACTACCTTGGAAGGTGGTGGACCAAACCTCCATTGGAGGTTTTTAAGTAGAGGTTGGATGGTCATCTGTCAGTGATTATTTAGGTGTGACCCCTGCATCTCAGGGGGTTGAATTAGATGACCCCTTGGGTCCCTCTCAAGCCTACAATTCTATGATCCCATAGTAAGCTGTGTTTTAGTTTGCATATTTGCCTTGGGAAGTGTAAATTAAGTGCGTTTGCTTTAAGACTATTACTATTAGTATTGGTGGTAATAAATTTATTACCCATCCGTTACCAGCAAGTCTGAACTTGAACCAAATTTCTTCCCATCCCTTTTCCAAGCATTGGTGATAGGTCCTAAACAGCTACTTCCTAAGTTTTTTCCACCCCACTTTGATCAGTTGGGTTGGGAGCAGGTGACAAAAAGTATCAAAAGCAACTCAGTATCTCCTACTTTTTCCAAGCCTCTTGCATAAGTGGTGTGTTAGGCAGTGGAATCATTAAAACAGAGAGGTGTTTAGGGTTTGACTGAAATAGGCAGCCTACAAATATTTTGAATTTTTTTAAAAAAAAGAATCTCACACAGAGAGCAAACATTTCTACATTATGGACAGTTTTCTACTAACAAGGTTCGTCTGTGCAAGGAATTCTGCTTGCACTAGGACCCTTTCCCTATTCTCCTCCTATGTGAACCCTTTGCCCTCCCCAGATCTGCTCTAGAGCATTGGGAGAACCCCTAGAACAGATTGTGGGGCTCAAGCATAGGAGCGAACAACATTCCATTGTCCAAGCAGAAATTCTTCGTATGATGGAACAAGTGCCATAGTGTTGCCCACCCTATATACTTAATCTAAATTATTATCTCTCCCCAGTACTATTAGCAAACTGTTATGAGTTTTTTAAAGAAACCATGACTACAAACTAGCCAAAAAAAAAAGGAATAACTTTGTACTGTAAAATAAATCCACAATCTTCTTAAGAATGGGCATCCAGATCATGGTTTAGATTGGCCTCTATCCCTCTGAAGACCCAGGAGTGAGAATTTCATATGGAGAAGTATAGGTCTAAATGTTTGTATCTCTATCCTTACTGTTTTTAAATGAAATCAATGCCTTATATCTTGGCTCTGTAAATAAAAGCAATTAGTTTGGATTGTCAGACAGAAAACTAGCTGAAGGCAATTTCATCTTGTCTCTTGTATCTAAAAAGTCCATAGTTTGAAATTTATATATATGAGTGAGCAATCTCTTGCAAAAGCAATAAGTTTAAATACCAGTTAAAATAGTGCAGATCTTTTCCCTGCATGCATTTGATATATATTACTACAACTGGTGTAGTTTGGAATGTGCAAACAATTTATTACCAGTCTAAAGACACCCTCTTCTGAGCAAAGGATCTTTAAAAAGAAAAAAGCACACCAAAAATACAACACTACTCAATTTTTTTATCATGCTTTATCCCATCAGACTAAACTGTGAAGTTTATAATGTATGATCCTTATAATATGTAGTTCCACTGTAGCCCTAGGAGACATGGATAGTTTAGCAGAAAATGAAGTTCTCTTAGATTCTGCTTATATAGGCTTAAAACGATTAAGCTCATTCCTAAAGGCTTCCCTCTCTCCCGTTTGGTGGACTAGAAAGAGAGATATTTGGAACCCCAACTACTTGGAAGCAATTAAAAGAGCAAGCAGATTATTACCTTTATCAGCTTTTTTGCTTTGGGTTCTGCCTTGTGTGACCCACAATCTTTGCCTTGTGTGGCTTAACAGCACAAAACTGCCCACTTTTGTTAATGAACTAGAAATTTGGAACACCTCTGTATTCTTATTGTTCATTTTAGGAATATTTATTTAAACAATTAAAATGTTTTTTAATAGATGCTTTGACTGATTTTATTGAAAAGCTGTAAGCAACCGTACTGTTTTAAAAGAAAAGAAAAGATGCAAATGAGGTGGATAAACATTTAAATAAATGAATTTGTTTATGACCAGATATATGGTAGGAAGGGAAGTTTCTGCTCATAGGCACAGTGGCATGGGAGTTTATATTCAGGGCAAGCCTGCCTATGAGGCAGACTGAGGCAGCCATCTTGACTGGTGGAATCCCCGCAGCAGTGCCCTGCCCACCCTCGCCACTGCACTGGAAAAGCAAGACACCGTTAAACAAAGCTTTGGTGGGGGTAGGAGAAGGGCCAATCAAATCAAAAGCAGTGTGAAGTAGGTGGGGGAAGATACCTCCCAAAAGCCAATCAGGGTGCCACTGAAAAATCCCTTGTTGTTGTTTAGTCGTTTAGTCATGTCCAACTCTTCGTGACCCCATGGACCAGAGCACACCAGGCACTCCTGTCTTCCACTGCCTCCCCCAGTTTGGTCAAACTCATGCTGGTAGCTTCGAGAACACTGTCCAACCATCTCGTCCTCTATCGTCCCCTTCTCCTTGTGCCCTCCATCTTTCCCAACATCAGGGTCTTTTCCAGAAAGTCTTCTCTTCTCATGAGGTGGCCAAAGTCATAGCTACTAGGCTTTGATTTAGCAGATTGGATTCAACCAGCATTGATGATGATGATGATGATGATGATGATGATGATGATTTATTTATACCCCGCCCATCTGGCTGGGTTTTCCCAGCCATTCTGGGTGGCTTCCAACAAAAGATTAAAAATACATTGAAACATCAATCATTAAAAACTTCCCTAAACAGGGCTGCCTTCAGATGTCCTCTAAACGTCAGATAGTTGTTTATTTCTTTGACATCTGGTGGGAGGGAGTTCCACAGGGCAGGTGCCACTACTGAGAAGGCCCTCTCCTTGTGCCCTCCATCTTTCCCAACATCAGGTTCTTTTCCAGGGAATCTTCTCTTCTCATGAGGTGGCCAAAGTATTGGAGTCTCAGCTTCAGGATCTGTCGTTCCAGTGAGCACTCAGGGCTGATTTCCTTAAGAATTGATAGGTTTGAAAAATCCCCACTCACCCTAATTGGCAATGGCCAACTCTGACCTCCTTGAAGGGTGAGATGCTGCAACAATGAAAGAGGAAGGGCTTAGGGGAGGGGCCTCCTTTTATAGTCAACTCCTCCCTCGAGTTTTTTGGCTAATAAAGATCATGTGAAAGAAGTCCATCTCCACTACCTTCCAGAGGAAGTCGTTACCTTCCATCTCCGCTAGCTTCCTTGGGGTGCAACAAACATTTCCCCAAACTAATGGTTGGGATTGATCTTGCTACCTTTAAACCATAAACATATACCAAACCTGGCCATGGTAACTATGTAAGTCTTTGGATTTCATTCCGGAGTATGATTATGTCATAAAATTCCCAAGGCAAACATTTTTGCATATAACAAAATGCACACTGTCTGAATAATTCATTGATTAATTAGGGGTGAAGACTATATTAATCAGTGCTGTATTCTTTCTCTCTCTCTGTGTGTGTGTGTGTGCGCGCGTGCACATCTCTCTGTTTCCGACCACAGTTATTGGAATAATTATGCCTTGTCACTGGGATAAATGTTCCTTTAAATGCTTATTTTTCCAAAATAATCATTGCCTATTAATGTGCAATTATCTTATCATTCCCAATTGTTTACTCTAGTCAAATTTTCATTACAGCAGACAGACATGTGCAAAAGAGGTCTTTAAGCACAGCCTGGCCCCTCCCTGTTTTGTGCTAATTGCTGGAGCTCCTTTCATTATCAGACTGCACTTTAATGACAAAGGACAACAAGTCTAGAGCCTGCTTGGTTCGAGCTAATTACCAGCCATTCCCCCATTCAATTTATGCTTGGAGGAGTTCAATAATCAGGAAACAGTCAATGCCTGCCATGCATACTTACTAGTTTGCAGGCCTGAGTTTGCTTCTGAATTATATTTTATCCTATTTAGCTATCCTTGAGTGTCATGTCCACACCAGGCAATTTTAGCTAAGTCTTCTGGAAGGGTGTATCTAGCTCTATTAGTTAACAGCAGCAATATTTCAAATGGCGCTGCACTTCAGACTCTACTTTGTTTCAACATATGCCCCAATTGTTGCCTGTTACCAAGGAGAGCACTTTTTTTCTTTCTCCTTTTCCTTTTTTGCCACTAGGAGTGTCTTGATGGAAATGATTGTTCGCTGCTTGGAGCCCCTTGATTAGAATAATTATTTGAATTGTCAAGTCTTCGGGATTTAGAGCTCTCTTTGTGACGTCCCAAGAAGTTACAGTTCTGAGTGGCTCTGTGGTGCAAACGCATATGGCACAATTCTCTCCGTGTATCCACTAAGGCTTAGTCCCAGAGACTAAGCAGCCTTGAGCTCAGAGAGGCTTCCTTCTATTTATTTATTTTTAATTTTTTGACATTTATAATCTCTTTATTTAGCAAAATGCATTTGGAAAAATTACTGTCATTTCTTCAATGTGTACAATAAAAACCATTTCCTCAGCTCATCTTCATTTTCAAATGCCATGGATTTAAATATTATCCCCACGATTCCTGCATGCAAGAGAGGCACTTTCATTAATTGCAGAAGCAATGTCTTTTCTCGTTTCAGGAACTTCTAGATACATACAGGGCCGATATCCTAAAAACTGGGAGGAGTAAGGGCCTCATCAATCAATTAATCTCAGAAAGTCTCCCCACAGAAAGACTGTTGAGAACATAAAAAGAACTCTGTTGGATCCATCTAGGCCCATCTAGGCCAGCATCTATTCACAGTGGTCAACTAGATGTCTGTGGCATCTAGAATCTAACATGCATAGGATTGTACTGTGAGACAGCATGCAGTGCACAGCTGGCTGTTTTGCACACAGTGTAGCTGCCAAGATATTTTAAGAACATAAGAAGAGCCTGCTGGATCAGGTCCGCCTCATCCAGCATCCTGGATATTTAGAAGCACGTTACTGCCATCAATTGTGGGGCAGAGCATGGCTAGCAGCCTTTGATAGCCCTCTGCTCCATGAATTTCTCTAATCTTCTTTTATAGCTTGGTGTCCATCACTGCCTCATGTGGAAGCAAGTTCCATATGTCAACCAATGCACTGTGACATTTATGCAATGGCATTTTGTCAGACAATTGATATTTTTTTTCTTAATAACTTAACCAAAACAACAAATACCATTCTGACTTTAAAATGATTGGAGGCCAGAAACAACAGCCTTCAGGAAAATTTGTTACAGCATAAGCTCTTGTGGACTACTGCTCACTTTGTCAGAGGTAAAAAAAATAAAAATGTTATTCTGAGTGACAGGTTTATCTGGGAAGTGTTAGGCCACATTTATCTGGGAAGTGTTAGAAAGATAATCTGTCCTTTCTTATAGAGGAGTTTAGGAAACTGTAAATTTTACACCCCATTGCCAACGCAAGTGACAGAGCTCCAAGCTGCTTGGCGTTTACCAGCAATTTTTAATTAACATTTCAGCTGTACTTAAATTTAAAAGGCAAAAAAAATGACCTACAACTGAAGAGCTGATTAGCATAACACAAAATGGGTTCGCTCATCTGGAAAGAAAGCTTTGTAGTGCAGTTCCTTCTCCCTGCCCCCCAATCTCCATTTGAATTAATATGCTAAAAGGGGGAAAAAACCATGTTGAGCAAGTTGCAATTTGGTAGTATTGAGAATTACAGCACCAGCTCTAATAAATGCATATAGGGTGCTGATATACTTTGGAGTGTCAAGCAATGTGAATTTGTTCCCAGGGCCCTTCAATGGCACAGGAGAATTTCAATGAAGTTCAGTGAGTTTGAACCATGTTGTTCAAAGTCCTAATGGTTAAGTGGCTGTTTGAAGCTCTGTTGAGATGGTCGTCCCCCACACAATTAGAATCACAGGCAGAGTGCGCTTGATGCTCCAATCCTCCTATCACATTCCTGTTGCTTGACTCAGATGCTTTCCATATGTCAAATGAGCAACGTCTACAGCAGGGAGCCTCCTTTACACATGTAGACATCCCGCAGAATTTAGAACCCTGATGGTATCGAGTTTTAAATCAAGTGGGGAGTCTCAATGGAGTAAAGCAACTCCCATCAGCCACCAGTAGCATGGCCAATAGGGATGGTGGGAGTTGTAGTCCAAAGTATCTAGAGGACACTAGGTTGGAAAAGACTGCTCTGATGTTGAATTTCATGGCTATGTTGTATAAATGGGAGTCCAGTGAATAGACTATAGCATTGTTGTAGCTAATGGATGTGAATCCTAAATAGTGCTTGGACAGAAAGCTATTGAGAGTCCCAGGTAAACCATGTTGAGCTTTCCAAGGAAGAGCAAGAAGGAAGTACAAATAAATAACACAATGATTTTAAGATGGCAAATACTGGCATTTTAATGTGTTCCTGTTTTTTTAATGTTACTATAAACTGTGCTGGAGTCTTTTGATGAAGGGTGGCACATTATGACTATTGCCATTATAGAATCAGAGGATCACAGAATTGAAGAGTTGGAAGGGACCCCTGGGGTCATCTAGTCCAGCCGCCTGCAATGCAGGAATCACAACGAAAAGATCCCAGGCCATCCAACCTTTAATGAAGGGGAATCCACCACTTAAGAATAATAATAGAACTCAAGCATACTGTCGATTGACTACCTCCAAAACTCCATCCTTCATTTATCGTGTCCTCCCTAAAAGAGGGCACGTGTTGCGGTGAGATCTGGAGACTGACCTCTTGGTTGTGAGTGGATAGCCATTGGATAGCCACAACACCCAATTGGTAGGTCCCTCGATGCTGGGTTTCAATCTGGCCAATGGGGTTGCAGTCTAAATGGATCAAGGGACCTATATATACCCATGCACATGACCCAGAGCTTTCTCTTTTGGCTTGTGCATTGGAACACCCGCCCACCTCTCCTTAATTTTAGGGCCTTTTATGATTGACCTTGCTATGCCATCATGTGTCGTGTGTCGTTGGGGTTGTGCCCATGCCTGAGTCCAGGGGAGCATCTGGGGAGTGAAAAGAGCACCAGGGGAGCATCTGGGGAGTGAAAAAAGTCTGCTCCCAGGCTTTTCAACTTCCTCAGGTGTCCACCCTTGGCTGACCTATGATAGAGCACTGGGTCAGCACTACCTGCAAGGGTGTAGGGAGCTAGTTGAACCAGAGCCTATGCAACCACTCATTTTTATGTAATCAGTAAAGTTGTGGCCTAAATTCTGCCAAAAACCAAAACTAAAATTTGAGTCAAGTGTGTCTTCATTTAGGAGGGAGGTCTCTGGGTCTGAACACGCAACAGTTATAAAATGGTTTTCTTTGGCATCTCTTTACTTTCTTTAGTTATAGGGAGTGAGAAAGAGAACTTTCAAATATGCATTTTCAGTCAGAGAGAGAAAGAGAGAGAGAGAGAGAAGAATTTGCCATTGCAGTCATAGCTTTGTTGTTTAGTCGTGTCCGACTCTTCGTGACTCCATGGACCAGAGCACACCAGGCACTCCTGTCTTCCACGGCCTCCCGCAGTTTGGTCAAACTCATGCTGGTAGCTTCGAGAACACTGTCCAACCATCTTGTCCTCTGTCGTCCCCTTCTCCTTGTGCCCTCCATCTTTCCCAACATCAGGGTCTTTTCCAGGGAGTCTTCTCTTCTCATGAGGTGGCCAAAGTCATAGCTACTAGGCTTTGATTTAGCAGATTGGATTCAACCAGCATTGATGATGATGATGATGATGATGATGATTTATTTATACCCCGCCCATCTGGCTGGGTTTTCCCAGCCATTCTGGGTGGCTTCCAACAAAAGATTAAAAATACATTGAAACATCAATCATTAAAAACTTCCCTAAACAGGGCTACCTTCAGATGTCTTCTAAACGTTAGATAGTTGTTTATTTCTTTGACATCTGGTGGGAGGGCGTTCCACAGGGCAGGTGCCACTACTGAGAAGGCCCTCTGCCTGCTTCCATGTAACTTTGCTTATCTCAGTGAGGGAACCGCCAGAAGGCCCTCTGAGCTGGACCTCAGTGTCTGAGCAGAACGATGGGGGTGGGGTATACTGCACCGAGGCCATTTAGGGCTTTAAAGGTCAGCACCAACATTTTGAATTGTGCTTAGAAACATACTGGGAGCCAATGTAGGTCTTTCAAGACCAATAACTGGCCTGCGAATAACAGTGAGTGATTACAGTGAAGTGGGACAGTGCACTAATAAGGAGCAGCTTTGGTAGAGAAGACCTAAATTTAGAGAATCAGCTTCTTTCTGCAGATGATGCTTTACCAAACAGCAATGCCAATTTCACAGAAGCTTATTTTTTCTCTCCAGTGCAATCCTATGCATGTTCACTCAGAAATAAGTCACCCCAAGTGCATTTCGTGGATGAATATGTTGAAAAGTATATATATTAAAAGTACATATTTTGTGCATATTTTTCATACAAAATGTATGCAAGTTAAATGTGGACTTCTGTGCGGATTATTTGAAAGAATGCACAAAACAGAGCTCTGACTGAGTGGCAGTAAAAATGAAATGAGATCAAATAGGCTCAGTCTATTCCATTGTGGTAGCCCAGTGAGGTTGGTGATATATGGACTGCCTCTCAGGTTCCCATCACTATAGGCTCTAACTAGATAACAGCACATATTGACCATTTGTTCCAATTTTGGTCCCTATGCTTTGAAAACACAGTGGCAAATACTCTTTGAAAATGTTGACAAGTAGTTAGAAAGATCTATGCCATTTAACTCTCTGTTGTAACTGATGCTACCTGTAGGTCCCCACATGTTATCACACAGTTGACATATCTATCCATGCTGTCACCAGCTGTTTTATAAATGGAAGCCCTTACAGTTAGGCTTTTAGCACAGTAGCACAATTCAGTACTCTGCACAAAAGGAGAATCTTTATGTCATTCTTCTTATTTGTTTTATTTTCTTTGTGGCATGAGGGAGTTATTTGGAGTTGTCCACAGAACTGTCTGGAAGATGACAAATTTATTCAGTTTTAAGGCACCAGCACTTTAACAATAAAATATTTTACTTGTGGGAAGACTGTCAGGGTTTTGGGGTAATCATAGACAGACAGAACATTCTTGGTGATGTTCTTCTCTTTGAATTACCTTCCTTCAAAATGTCTCTGCCTGGTGTATGACATTTTCCACCTTCAATAACAATATGGGTATGTATGTGAGAGAGAGTTCTGCACTGAACCAGCTTCTGTTTCAGTAATTAATAGTTTATTTGTCAAGAATACTTAAGAGTTATATCCATTCTTTATTTACTTACTTAATTTATGAGTTTTATAAGGCAAAATAAGGGAGGGTGTTAAGGAGACTTGGGTGAACAAACATCATCCAATGTAGCAAAATCAATGAAACGCCAGGGCTAGAGTGACACTCTAAGCCGGACACTCCTGAAAAGCACTGATGATGTTGATGATGACAACGATGATGATGAAATGATGCTGTCAAAACTCTACAGTCCTCAGTCCTGGGAGAAAAGGTGAGTCTTCACTTGTCTCTGAAAAGATTGCAAAGTGGGTACCATGCCAGCATCCCTGAGCAGAGCATTCCACAGATGGAGTGGGCACTGCCAAAAATGTATTTTCCTCATCACCACCCTCCAAATTTGAGCCTTCCGTAAGGGAAGAGGCATTCATTCAGGTACCAGTATATCATCCTTCAGGTAGCAGATAACTAAATTGTGCCTTAGCCTACAAACTTGAACAGAACTACATTTGTTGGAGAACATTATCTACAGAAATAGATGCTACTCTTGATACAGTTCAATTCAGGTACTCTTCAATTGCATGTGAGAATAAAGGCAGAGGAGAACATGGCTCCTCATTCTGGTACAGCCTCTAACATCCCCGTTGGATCCACCTCTGACCTCCGTATGTTGAGGAGCAAGGTATGAAGGGGGGTTATTTGGCTAAACACACTTAGAATCTTCCCTGTGAATTCAGGGTTCCCAATTGTGGGGAGGATTCTAAGCATGTCCAGATGAACACCAACAAGCGCCCTTTTCAGACCTTGCCAATCAATATGTGAAGGTTGGAACTGGAGGCAGCAGTGATAGCAACATTGGTGGTGGGACCATGACATGTAGCTCCATGCTTAATTCCACATGCTTTCAAAGAGCAGGGCTCATCTAGCAGTGTGATTTATATGTTTGAATATTCAGTGCTTTAGAGCGTTTTCCCCCTCCTGTATGTTAAGTGCTGCATTCCAGAAAACAGTGTTTTCGTATTTGTTTATACAGCAGCTGCATGCCCAAGAGCATCTCACCGGTACAACAATTGCCTCTTTTTTATTTTTTGTTTCGTTACCATGTGCAACCATTGCCACAGACAGGATTTGACTGTGAGCAGTGAGAATGCATTTTGCCAGAAAGACAGGTGGGCTTGTTAAGCAGGCAGGTTGTTATGTGAAGATGCCTGCAGTTATTTGAAATGAGGGTTCAGTTAGAAACACATTGTATGTTGAATAAATGTTTTGCATGAATAATCTCTCGTGCAGAACAATCCTCTGCAAGCCCTTCCAGGAGAAGTCCTACAGAATTCAGGTCCAGAGGATATCCCCTCTAGAGTTCTCAAAGAATTCAAATGTGAAATTGCTGATCTTCTAACAACAATAACAACAAAAAATGTAACTTGTTCCTTCAATCATCCTCTATACCTGAGGACTGGAAAGTAACCAAATAACACATTTTTTAAAAAAAAGATCCTGGGAGGATTCTGAAATCTACAGGCTGGTTCAGTGGCATAGCATGGGTTGCCAGTACCTGGGGACCATCCCAAACTTAGAAGACTTCTAAATACTAAGCCCTCAATAATGGCTTGCATTCTCAACTTTGCTAAAGTTTGTATATTCTTTCCTTTGAACAGTTCGTTGTGAACTGGGCTCTTTCTTAGCAGGTGGCCTATCGTAAGTCATTTGTAACAGCTGCCTTCATTGACACGTTCATTAATTTGTAACATAAATGCGAAGGCAAGAGAAAACACTAATTGCTATCGGTTTTGCCAGGTATGCCAAACAGGTGGGTTTCCAAATGCTGTGGAATATATTGTGGCTGCAGCTTAATGCTTTAAATATAGTGCTTGCTTCCTGGATGCTGCTTGTTTGAGAAATCAGGTAGGGCACACCCGGAGAGGGGCATGATAAGAAATGAGTCATTAGACCTCTTTGGAGTCCTTAGATCTGCAGTTTCCTAATTTACATTTCAAGGCCTTATATTGCCAAGAAAGAGGAAAGAAAATTGCCACTACTGGATTAGAGTTTCTACAGGCAGGAAAACCAGTGGCAATTAGGATGGAGAAGGGAAGAGTCAAATGGCCCCTTTTCCCTATTCCAAAGCAATGTACGATTGTATTTATTTACTTAAAATAGTCAGATTTCACTTTTCAGGTGGACTCCAAGATGTGGTTTAAAAAATGTTTAAATAATAACAAAGTATAATAATAATCAAAGTATAATCAATATACTTTGTACACTAAAACAGAAGGGACAAGAAGCTATTTCCTCTCCTCTCTGATACAACATCAGGAGCTCTTCTGGTGGCAGATAGGGAAAGGGTGGAGCACAACTATGGAGCTGTAGATTTCTAACTTTCTGGAAATGGGACAATCTTTGGGGAAAAGATCTTAGCTTAGTGGTAGACCACATACGTTACCTACATTTCTGGAATGGACTTGAATCCCTCCCACAAAAGCATGATGATCCGGAGGCAACCTGTTTAGTTTCCAAAAAGTCAATTTGAAACCGTGAAACTAACTATACAGCCTGCCTTCAACTCTGATGAATATTTCTTTCTGCATGCTATTGATTGATTGATTGATTGATTGCATTTATATACCTCCCTATACCCGGAGGTCTCAGGGTGGTTCACAGAATAAATTCAAAATATAAAACTAAACAATACATAATCAAAATAAGAACAACAACCCAATAACTACACACCCCCCCAATCACATGTTAAATATTTAAATGTGCCTGGCATTCATATACAGTGGAACCTCGTGTTACGGACGGATCCATTCCGGAGGCACATCCGTAACACGGAACTGACGCAAGCCGAAGCGCAGTGTCTGCGCATGCGCGTGGCACGATTTAGCGCTTCTGCGCATGCAAGAGCGGCGAAACCCAGAAGTAACCCGTTCCGGTACTTCCGGGTTGCCGCAGGATGCTACACAAAAACACGTAACCTGAAGCGGACGGAACATGAGGTATGACTGTAATGCAATTGCAGACCATAATAAACGTCCATAGTATTATTAATTCTACTAGTGTTTTAAAAATTCAAAATTTCATTGAATAGATTGTCATGAAAATATTTATTTTGGTATAATTACTGGTAGTGCTGAAAATGTCATCAATTTTGAGAGTTGCAAATAGGATCATTAAAAAAAAACCCTTCCAACTTGTTGATGATAATGATTACATTTCTATTTCACCATTCCTTCACTGACTCAAAGTGATTTCCATAGTTCTCCCCCCCCCCCCGTTTTACCCTCACAACAACCTGTGAAATGAGTTAGTCTGTGAGATCATGACTGCTCATGCCTGAGCTAGGATTTGAACTCTGGTATTCCAGGTCCTAGCTAGACACGTTAACCACTACGCCACAGTAGCTATCACTTCCATAAGCTTAGGGGTCTTTGGAACCATATTTGAAGATTCTATAGGCCACCCTTCATCAATCTAGTGGCCTCCAGGTATTTTGGACTACAACTCCCATTGGACTGATGGGAGTTGTAGCCTAAAACAGCTGGAGGGGAACTGGTTGCACTGCAAAATATCCATCTCATAGAACAGAACATTAAGCCATTTCTGTCCAGCCTTTTACAGCATGCCATATTTACAGTAGTCACAGAAACCAACTCGCTTTCACTATGATGCTACTTTATTAATACTTATTCTTCCCTGTCACTGAAGCACCGGCGAGGAGAAAATAAGGACAGCAAAGCAATCCCATTATATGGAGTGCATAAGACTACTGCACAGCACTTATTTGGCATTCATTATGGCACCTCATTCTCGTAACGCAGCCTGTAATGAGAAGAGGGAACTGCAAAACACGAATTCATTCCCATGATGATGATGACAGGGCTACAAATTGAAAGTGGTGAAACTTTAAACTGGTGTCACTTTCTCTTAATTTAGTCCGGAGAACAACAGCCTCGCCACCACTCTGTCCCAGAATTCAAATACTAAATTTATCACTGTATTTATTTACTTTGTAAACCTAGAGGCAAGTTAAACTAAAACTATCCAATTAGCTTCTTTTTCATGATTATGCACACATGCACACACAGACTTTTGTGGGAGGTTTTACAGATAATATTTTCAACAGTTTCTTCTTTTAAAATGTTTTCCTTCTCAATTCTAGACACAAAATATTATTTGCAGAGACCAGTGCAGAATTGCAAAGAGCCCCAAAAGGGTTACAGTTTCAACAAGGTGTATTAGTGGTATGCCCCGCGAAGGACCTTAAGGTCCACAAATGACAACATTTTGGAAGTCCCAGATCGCAAGGTGGTTAGATTGGTTTCAACTAGGGCCAGGGCCTTTTCAGTACTGGCCCCGACTTGGTGGAACGCTCTGTCACAAGAGACTAGGGCCCTACGGGACTTGGCATCTTTCCGCGGGGCCTGCAGGACAGAGCTGTTCCGCCTGGCCTTTGGTTTGGACTCAGTCTGACCCTTATGTTTCCCTCCCCTTATGGTTTTGATGAGGCTGCATTTTAAATTGCATTTTAACCTGTATTTTAAATTGGTTCTTTTCCCCTGTATGTTTTTACTGTAATTTTACTGTTGTTAGCTGCCCTGAGCCTGGCTCTGGCCGGGGAGGGCAGGGTATAAATTATTATTATTATTATTATTATTATTATTATTATTATTATTATTATCATTATCATTAGTGTCCAGAATCTGGGAAGTACATTAAAAAAAATAACTTCTTCCAAGATCAAGTCTGTCCTTGAACTTGTTGTTGTTGAAAAGCAGCACTGGAATCGGTCTGGTGTCTCCTAAAATGGTGGCTGTGATGCTCAGAGAGTGACAGCAGATTTTTCTAACAGCTATATTCTGTACTGCATGGTACACCTGCAGAAAGCTCAACTTCTGAACTGCCTAATATCAGGCCATGTGCTCTTTTCAGTCAAACTGTGTACCAAGTCAATTTCTCCCCGGTTACCTGGTGCATGCAACAGCCTGTAATTACCTCACAAATACACGCTTGCAAATAATGAAGCAATTATGTACATCACTTACTCGCCGTAATTGAAGTAGCCAAGTAATGCAAAGATTAATTACCATGTAATTTGCAGGTTTTAGATCTTGCTGTCCTCAGAGCTCCAAATATGTAGCATGTGACCATATGCTATTTGGATGATAAAAGTAACATTAAAATAATGCAAGGTATTCTTAAAAAAACAAAAACAAAACTAGCAATATTGTGTCACCGCAGGAAAAAAATGTGATTTCAGGAGTCTACCAGGGTCACTTAATACTTGTGTTAAAATAGGGTGCAGAATTTTACATACTATTTAATCAACCAAACATCACATGTACAGACATCACATCTCCCCATACCTATAAAACTTCAGTTCTACTGCTGAACGTTGTCAGTTCATATGCCTTTGGGGAACTATTTGCACCTGACCTTTGATTGTCTATCCAGGAATAAGAGTGAGTTTACGAAAGTCATTCTGTGTGTGTCAGGGCAGGGCAAGATGCTTAATGGGGTGGCACTGCCAGCCTTCATCCTTCTTGCTGTCACTGCATATTCCCCTGCCCTCGCCAAAGGTACAAGCAGTGACAAGTATGCAGTGATGAAGCTACAGCCTCCATTGCCTCCACCAACACTGGACAGATGTGGAATGGATCATAGTTCAGCAGCAGAGCACACACTTCTCATGCCAGAGGTTTGATCTCAGGCCTCTTCAGATAGGTCTGGAGATGACTCCTGTCTAGAACCATGGAACGTCACTATCAGTTGGTGCAGACAGTGCTGAGCAAGATAGGCCAATAGTCTCACTCCGTATAAGGCAGCCCCCTAGGTTCTCTGGATTTGGTCCAATGAGAAAGGGCACAAAAATGGGCAGGAGAGACAGTAATGAGAAAGTGGGCCCACTGAGAAATGGTAGCCCACTGAAAACATCTTGCAGAAGGAATCCCAAAATGTGGAGTCAGAAAAAGGTCATCATCCACAGGTGGAACCAAGCCACATAATTTATAGGAATTGGAATGGAGTCGGATCCCAAAGCCCCTGCACTTATTTTTAAACCCATATAGTCCTATGGCAGGCATAGGCAAACTCAGCCCTCCAGATGTTTTGGGACTACAACTCCCATCATCCCTAGCTAACAGGACCAGTGGTCAGGGATGATGGGAATTGTAGTCTCAAAACATGCGGAGGGCTGAATTTGCCTATGCCTGCCATAGGACTACATGGGCCCTGGAAGTTTTTCCTTGCTTTGTTGGTACCCAACATTATTGATCACTCACGATCCCTTTTTGTCCTTATATAACTTGTACAACCACAAAGTTCCTCCCTATGTAAGTCAGAGATGCTATTCCTCATTTTCCTGTGTAGAAGACCTCCGTCTGAGAGCTTGGGAAACTCCTGACAGTGAGAGTAGACCATCTTTCTGTTCTGCTTCCTGACCCCACAATGTCACTGCCCCATGCTCCTTGCTCTCTGCCTCATAGATTATATATATATATATATATACATATATATATATATATATATATATATACACACACCAGACCTCAGTTTGCATCTCTAACATGCAGTTTCCCTTATTCCTTTCTGTGTTTGAAGCTCCAGCCCAATCCTGTTGCTGAAGAAGGCGCAACCCTGTGGAGATTCAATTCTCCTCCATCCCTACCCACAAAGGACCCAGTCTCCAATTCCTTCATTGCAGCTCATCATGTCCAAAAAGCAAAAATAAGGGTTGATGCATATGGCTCTGACAAGGGGAAATTTCACACCCAAGTCCCTGTGGGTACCCAAGATCTCTTTAACTCCAATCTCCTTCTGTGCCTTCAAGTCCACACCATATCGGGTGGCAATTGTGGGATCATCACCAGGCAGGTGACTGAAAGATAGACACTTCCTTTGTGCTAATGAGTGCAGGAAAGCAAAGTTCCAAATAGCTGCTGTCTGGGCTTGCTATAGAGCTAGTTCTGAGAAACTTTAATGGAATTGAAGTCAGAATCATTGGCAACAGGACACAAGCACTAACACAGCATTCATACCCATATATCAAACATAGCACTTTGCATACCTAGAGAATCATTTGGACTGTCACTGGAGCTGTAAGATCATAGCACTCCAACACATTTGGAGACTATGTCATTGCAGCCCAAGACAGGTTGCAACAAGTTGTCCATTTGCAAGTTCTGGCATCCTCAGCAGTTCAAAGACTATTTGGAGGGTGAAGCCAGAAACTAAAGCAAGTAGGATTTACAGCTTTATTACACATGGATTTCTAATAATGGAAGCTGAGGAGACTTTCACGCTCTTCACATTTCAAGGACAGTTTTTGCACTGGCAACTGCTGTTCATTTCATCAAAATATAAAACCCAGTGATATCCTGAGTAGGCCTTGCAATGAACACCTGCCCATTTCAAACACAAAAATAAAGAAATAAAAATGAGCCCAAGTCCAAGTTCTGTTACTGTCACACTTGGAGACATGTCAACTTGCCCTCTCGATCTTTTCCATCCTAGGGCAGATGCCAAAGGCACCTCAAGCCAATTCGTACACATGGTGAACACTTTGCCAAATCCAATTTTCATTCTATACAGTTGTATGTTCAATCATCAGAAGGGAGCCTGTAAGAAACAAACAGCACCTGCAGCATTGCAGAATTGCTTGCAGGCAGTTAACAGAAATGGAATATGCAACACGAGTAATTTGGTGGTCTTTCTCCAGCTGTCAAAGTCTCCCTCTTCCTTCCTTTTAAAAAATAATAATAATCTCTCTTTCCATTCACTTACCACATGGGATGAAGGCTGTGAATGGACATGCAGGAAATTCATAATCACATAAAACAGAGATTTGTTTTATAGTCATATAAAGCAAGAGTCATAAATTGAAAGAATGATATTATTATACCAGTATTTCTTTGTGAATATAGTTTTATGCTAGTGATTTTTTTTAGCACTGAACCTGGATATAGATTTTCTGGTTGCTGTGTGCCATCTCACCTGGTTCCTTCCAATATCCAGGCCATAGTTCAGTGGTAAAGGACACACCAGAGTGCTTGCAGCTTCAGTTTCTGACATCCCCAGATAGGCTGGGGAAAGGGCCTGAAACTCTGTAGTTTCAGTGAAGACCAGCCTTTGTCAACCTTGAGTTGCTAGATGTTGTTGGACTGCCTTTCCCATCATCACTGACTGCTGTACCTGCTGGCTGTAAATGATGAGAGTGGCAATCCAACACTATCTGGGAACCCAAGGTTGAGAGAGACTGGCACTAGATGGACTAAGGGTCTGACATGATATAAGGCAGCTTCCTATATTCCATCAGGATGCGGGTGGCGCTGTGGTCTAAATCACTGAACCTCTTGGGTTTGCCAATCAGAAGGTCAGCAGTTCGAATCCCTGTGACGGGGTGAGCTCCCGTTGCTCAGTCCCAGCTCCTGCCAACCTAGCAGTTCAAAAAAAGCATGCCAGTGCAAGTAGATAAATAGGTACCGCTCTGGCGCGAAGGTAAACAGCGTTTCCGTGTCCTTCTCTGGTTTTGGTGTTCTGTTGCACCAGAAGCGGCTTAGTCATGCTGGCCACATGACCTGGAAAAACTGTCTGCGGACAAACGCCGGCTCCCTCAGCCAGTAAAGCGAGATGAGCACCGCAACCCCAGAGTTGTATGCGACTGAACTGTCAGGGGTCCTTTACCTTTTTTATATTCCTCCACAGCTGTGAAAATTGTTCATCATGTCCAGCGACAAATGTATTCCATGTCCAGCAAATCTTCTTTCACCTGGTTTTCTCCATGCAATCTCTCACTGAAGTTTATATAATTCTGCACTCAGTGTAGGGTTTGGGGGTTGTTGGGTTTTTTTGGGGGGGGGGCTCCTATAAATTAGCTGCGATAAGCAAACCTCACCTCCAACAGTGAGGATGACTAAAATGCATTTTGAAAAAAGATTATGGGAACAAGCTGTGCAGATGCAGGATTATCCTTATCATTTGCTCTCCAGAATAGATGGTCATACAAAAAGGTGCTAAACATCAGATGAACCAATAACCACACAAGCTTTGCTATAATAGAACTGTAGAGTCAAGGCATTGGAGGCTGGTACAAAGGGGTAATAACTGCATAGACAGAAAGCAAGCACAATATATTATCTATAGGAAAGGCCAATATGGAACATGTGCAGGTGAGAATATAAATTCTGTTCATCTTGTTTTATAATCCCCGGCAAAATTGCAAAGCAGAAAGCAGGATAGCTTAAAATACGGAGCCAGCCTGCTCCATTTAGGGAAATTTTATTTTTTACCCAGGGACATATAACTAAATTCCCCCAGATTAATGAATCTGAAAGAAGGTAGCATAAATATAGGAAGACTCAAACTGGGGAAGAGTGACTAATTAAACTTGCTGTGTGGAAACTGAGCATGATAGGTCAACCTCCCTGGGAGCCATCTGAGATCTGTTACAGAAAGCTTACCCACTAACCCTCTTTTTTCTGCTTCTCAAAGCAAAATTGCCTGATGCTGGGCTCACAGGACACTTTCAAAATATTCTTCCCTGAAAGATCGAGTCTGAAGTTGTGACAAGGAACATAACATCAAACACTCATTTATTAAAAAAAACACACAAAGCCTCAGATTTTGACAAGGATCAAAATGTGCAAGGGATGTCAGAAAGTGGAAAGGGGGAAAACCCCTTGAGAATTTTTCATGAAGCAAAAAATACCTCCTCAGATCTATCCAATTTTTATGTTGCCATTCCCCTAAAGAGATTGGCCTGTTTGATCCTCACAACAACTCTTTGAGGTAGGTTAGGATGCGAGACACAGTAAAGTCGTCATACCTCATCTGCAGCACACATTTAAAGCAGTATTAGACCACTTAAAACAGTTGTAGCTTCCCTCAAAGTATCCTGAGAACTGTAGTTTGATAAGGATACGGAGAGACTCCTATCCCCCTCACAGAGCTGTAATAGCCAGAGTTCCATGGGAAGGAAGTCTGACAGTTAAATCACTTTGATATCAATCCCCCTTCTTAAGTAACTCAGAACTGTAGCTCTGAGAGAGCAATATGGGTTTCCTAACAACTCTCGGCAATTGGCATGCTTAACGCACTGCAGTTCCCAGAATTCTTTAGAGAAAGTCATGACTGTTTAAGGTGGCCTAAAGTGGGGACTCATTTTGCGGTTTGCCTCAAGCGCTAAAATGCCATGGACCAGCCCTGCCCATCACCCCCAGCTCACATGGCCAAAGGGTCAGGGATGATACAAGTTGTCATTCAGTAACATCTTGTTCTCCACTCCTGACTTAAGAACACAATCTGAAGAAGAGAAGAAACAGGAGACTGTGAGCCTCTGGCATATCTGGCCCACCTTGTGACCCTCTTGGTTAATGGGTGACAGGTACCACAGGCACTTTATCGTCTCCATGGCCAGCCACACTCGAGCAAATGAAGCAGGCCTGAATGCCTGACTTGCAGAAATGTGTTTGCTGTCTAGAGTGTGAGAAGTCAAAATGCTGGCAAGGGACTCAGCTACATCGGCAAAGAAAAAGCGCTTTATATGTGTTGTGTGTGCATTATAACACTGTGACACCAGACGGTGCTGTGGCTTTCCATATTTGCTAACCCGATTTTTCATACAAAGTTTATAACGCTTCTTTGTTGTGTCTATGTCCAGCCCTGGTCTTAATCAAACTAAGACAATGCACCAGTGTGAAGATGCAACAATTGTTGCTCCTTGTGGCTCTCGGGGCTGAGTGACCTTCATGTGTCTCTGTGCACCCTGATAAGGCTTGGGATCACATCAACCCCTAAAACAATGGTAAATTGTTTCTAAGGGTGTTTGTCCCATGACCTAGGACACCCAGGAAAGGTTTATGGAATGCTGGGGAACAGAATGAAATTACAATTTCTTCTCTGGATTCCATCCTACCGCCATCTCTTTTCTACACAAGCAGTTTTTTTTAAAAGTTTTTTTTTCCTGCTGCAACACTCACAGGGGTGGGGGGGGGGGGAGAGAAAATTTTGTTTATAGATTCTGTTCTTCCTGCCTGTGATAATTTTTACCTGAAATAATTTTCATATGAACCTAGGAAGCTGCCTTGTTGTGATTCAGGCCATTGGTCTATCTAGCTCTGTATTTTCTACATTGACTGGCAGAAGTCTCCAGGGTTTCAGTCAGTGGACATTCCCATCCCTCAATGGAGATGTCAGGGCCTTCTGTTTCAAAGCAAGTGTTCTATGATTGAGCCACAGCACGTCCCCTTCCCACAGCCCTTTCTGTTTGGATATTCCTGGGTCCTATTTCCTGGACACCAGATTCATCTCTAATATGCAACTAAGACCAAAGGTGCCTTTTATTCTGGAAAGGTCATATAGTTAGGACAGCCGAGATAATGTAGTAAGTCTTAACTAGAGGGCTGGTGGGGTTTAGGTAGATCAATGTATGATTTATCAATGGTTAAATTCCAGCACATTTGATTTATTGGTTTCATTTTTAAAAAATTATATACTGTCCTCCTGTAGAAAATAAGGGCAGTGTACAATATAAAAACGTTTAAAAGCAGTACAAACCCATCATTAAAATAACTGGCTACTATTAATCTTGCATATTGTGATATTTGCCTATACCTATCACTTTATATTCTCCTTTTTCCAGGATTCAGCTATGCATAATGCCCTGTTGATTTCTCATTGAAATTATTATGCTAATGTATTTCATGGGCCGAAATGCATTCTCTGGCCTTCTACTGATGTCTTTCAATAAATGCTCCCAAACCCATTACAGCTTTTCAGATCCTGTTGGGTCACCAACCTCTCTTTCATTGGGGCAAATTAAGAACCTTGTTTTCAATGTCATTGCTCAATGCGGTACTGATCATATCTATGGAAATTGACCGAACAATTGACATCAGTGTGAATGACTAACATGAAAAGATCCAGAAAGCTTTCTTTTGAAACAGTCTACCCACATCACAAACAGTCTAGCCACAGATCACAAAACTTCATGATTTGGAACGTCAGCTTTGGCTATTTTAGAGGCCGGTTGCTATGGTTGAGATCTGCGAATGCAGATATGAAATAAGTATTGCTTGTATACAGTTGACTTAGTTAAAGTCACATTTTCACAAGTCATGCCATGTGGAATGCTAAATTCCTGCATATTGCATCTCTGCAACGTAAGAACATAGGAAGTGTCTGATGGATCAGGTCAATGGTTCATCTAGTCCAGCATCCTCTTCTCACAACCAGATGCCTATGGGAACCTGCAAACAGGACCTGAGTGCAACAGAACTCTGTTCACCTGCAAATCCCAGAAACTGGCATTCAGAAGCATACTACTTCTCTGGTGGAAGTGAATCCACAGCTTGACGATATGTTGCATGACAAAGAGACGTGGGTGGTGTTGTGGTCTAAACCACTGAACCTCTTGGGCTTGCTGATCAGAAGGTCAGTGGTTTGAATCCCTGCAATGGGGTGAGCTCCTGTTGCTCTGTCCCAGCTCCTGCCAACTTAGCAGTTTGAAAGCACACCACTGCAAGTAGATAAATAGGTACCACTGTGGTGGGAAGGTAAATGGCGTTTCCATGTGCTCTGGATTCCACCACAGTGCTCCGTTGCGCCAGAAGCAGTTTAGTCATGCTGGCCACATGACCTGGAAAGCTGTCTGTGGACAAACGCTCCCTCCATCGGCCTGAAACGAGATGCACGTTGCAACCCCATAGTCCCCTTTAACCGAACTTAACCGTCCAGGGGTCCTTTAGCTTTTACCCATATTACAAAGTACTTCATTTTGTCTGTTCTGAATCTTAACCTTACCAATTTGAATCTGAATATTAACAAATGATCCATGGAATATAATTGCCCTTGTTCATAATCATGCTGTGTTGTGGCTTTGAAATATTCTCCATAATTGAATGAGAAACCATGTTTGAAAAAGCACAAAATTAGGCAGAATATCACATGAATTCAATAATTCAAGAATAAAAAATATATGATTCCCTCCCCCTACGTTCCCCTAGGAACACAATCTGCAAATGAGAATTTAGAGACCCAAAAAGGCATGCAAGCCATTTTGCTCTTCCACCTTCCGTAAGGCAGCAGTAACTGAATAAATTAATCCACAGATAAGGGTACAGATCACAGTGTGCTCTCCAGTTCAAGCCCACGTAACATTCCCAAGGGAAATGATGGCTCTAATGAATAATGTCAATTCAATTTGAAGTTGCAATGGAATGGAATGTATTGTTAATGGAATTTTGGAGTTTGCTTTTGTTTTGCATTGTTTAATCCACAAAGTATTTTAGGCTATGAGACTAGGGATTTGGCCTGTTTGGCTGGAAATCTAATTAAAAGGTCCCCCCCCCCCTTAGATGCACTGGAAATCTAACACACAAAGCCACTACAATTAGTCGGGACTGATGCATTTTACATCCTGGAAAAGACAGTTGATTGCTTATTGACAGATTGATTGTCTAGTTACCATTAAAAAAACCTAAACTCTGAGAAAAAAGATTGGAGGTTTTTTCATAATTTTGCCTACTTGTACTCTAAACCTAGTCATAAACTTCTGATTAACTTCAGCTCTTTTCAGAAGTGTCCCCAGGTGTTCAATGAAAACTTAAGGAAAGGGGTATGGCTATTTCCACTGGCCCTGCCCCAGCATTCGTGTACCCCCTAGCTTGCTCGCTTGAGCTTTGCTCCTACAGCTGAAGGATAGCAGTGAGAAGCTCTGTCATGCAGCTGTACAAAAATACAGGTGTTGTGTTCTCTTTTTAATTTTTTTTTATTCAAAGTTATAACAAAACGTATTATCCAAAAACATATTCTTATCCCCCCCCCCATTTTTCCTCCCCCCCACAGAACCCACCCCACCCCGACTTCCCTCAGTTCCAGTCTTTGGTTTCTCCAATAATGCTATTTTCTGCATGTTACAAAGTTGTATAGATCCTCAAACTGTTTAGCTGATTATTATCAGTAAAAGAAATTGTGAATGTTTATTCAAAACCTGCCAAGGAGTCCAGTTCGCTTTGTTGCATCTTCAGATACTTTGTGAAAGGTTCCCATTCATCCTTAAAGTCATAGTTATCCTTGTCCCGTAGCTTATATGTCAATTTTGCCAGTTCTGCATAGTCCATCAATTTTTCTTGCCATGATTCTTTAGATGGGGTTTCTTCAGTCTTCCATCCTTGTGCTACCAGAACTCTCGCAGCCGTTGTCGCATACATGAAAATGTTTTTCAACTTTTTTGGCAGGTCTTTCCCTACGATCCCCAACAAAAATGCCTCAGGTTTTTTAACAAATGTTAAATGGAACATTTTCTTCAATTCATTGTATATCATTTCCCAAAAATTTTTAATTACCTTACAATCCCACCACATATGATAAAATGTTCCCTCCTTTTCCTTACACTTCCAACATATATTTGAACTAGTTTTGTACATTTTCCCTAACTGCACAGGTGTTGTGTACCATCTGTACATCATCTTCATGTAATTCTCCTTCAATAGGGAACAATCTGTAAATTTTAAGAAGGTGTTGTGTTCTTTTTAACGGATTGCTGTGCTGCTGCTGAGCCCTTAAAATAATTTCAAGCACACTCCTCAAATCATACATTATCAAGTACATGCAATTCCTTGGTGTCAAAGTACAGATGGTCTTCCCAGGTACACCAATGAGTTAAATTCCCTATTTAACTGTCCCCTGGGTCTGTCCCTGTGAGAGGTGAAAATGGGGACTTTAGGGCCTGCCTCAATGGTAGAGCCCCAAGTTCAATTCCCAGCACATCCAATTGGAAAGATCCAATAGGAGGGTATCTCTCTGGGACTCCTGTGTACTGATGCTTATCGTAATGAACCACAATGCACTAATGGAGACTTCTTCTGAAATGGCAGCTTCATACGATGCTGGCACACTGGGAACCGTATGAGAGGTTTAATACAGAATGGGACATTTAAGAAAGATATGCCTATAAATTATGCAGGACATTTATCCTGCACATGCCAAACTCAAGGGAGTGATCACTGTAGATAACAGTGACCAAACAACAGACACACAGAGAGAAAGACTCATTATGCAACAATTTGCACATATTCCAACCATCTAATGCATCTCATATATGTGTAGCAACATCATGAGAGTGGGGTCTCCAGCTGCACCATCTCCTGCCTTTGGGAGCCTTATAAGAAGCTTCCGGAAAGGGATGCTGTGCAACATCCCGGGAGAGCTATTTCCAGCTAACCCTCCCCCTGCTCTTGGAAGTCTTGCAAGTTGCTGCAGGATAAGGGCTGTGGACAACCTCATGAGAGAGGTGTTTCTAGGACCAAGGTGAAACTGCCAAGCTCCCTTGATACTTCTGCTATTGCCCGGAGTTGTCATGTTGTTAATGTAGACATGTTGTATTTATAGTACTGAAATGTTGTTTTTTGTATATTTGCTGTTATGTTGTTGTTTTATTATGCGGCAGCTAGACTGGTGACTGGGTGCAGCCGCCGAGACCACATAACGCCGGTCTTGAAAGACCTACATTGGCTCCCAATACATTTCTGAGCACAATTAAAAGTGTTGGTGCTGACCTTTAAAGCCCTAAACGGCCTCGGTCCAGTATACCTGAAGGAGCGTCTCCACCCCCATCGTTCTGCCCAGACGCTGAGACCCAGCGCCGAGGGCCTTCTGGCAGTTCCCTCATTGCGAGAGGCAAAGCTACAGGGAACCAGGCAGTGGGACTTCTCTGTATTGGCACGCGCCCTGTGGAACGCCCTCCTATCAGATGTCAAAGACATAAACAACTACCTGACATTCAGAAGACATCTTGAAGATTCTGTGTGTGTGTGTGTGTTGTGCATTGGAGAACTCTACCACTTGCTTGCAATCTAGCGATGCTAAATTGTATGTGATTTTACAAAATCGTGAAGTATAAATAAAAGAGTAAATTAGCGGAGCTTGAACAATTGTTTTCTGAGGCAGAACCAAAACACCCTGCATTGTGCTAATGACGCCAAGCCAGAGAGAAAATAATTGAGTCTGCATAATTTCCAATTTCTAAAACTGTTAGCCAGCTGTTAATGATCCTTCAGAGATTGGAACTGTTGGGCAGATCCTCAGAGCACTTCTCCTTCACAGGGTCCATTAAAGCATGCTGGTTTGAGCACTGCACCAAGTGTGTTGGAAGATAATTCTGTAATAGCTGAGCACTCCCAAAATAGTGCTCATAAAAAAGTGACTTTTCAGCACCTTTGTCCCCCGAGGAACAAATATACTATGGTTATTAAAAGTGTGATTAACACAAGAGACCTTTTCCTGCATTTTACTGCTAGAAAACAACCATGTCAGCCTCTTTACCATCAATAAAAACAGTGGTAGCAAAACTCCTTGTGGTGCTTCAGTGACACATTACAATTATTTGTTGTCGATTCTGTTTATTTGTGGTGTGAGAGGCACTGTTAATGAGTATAAAGTGGGAAAATAATCTGAAAACATACCCCCGATCTAAATATATTCAATGATGACGTTTTAGCTCACTATAGCATTCTAAAACTTTGTTTTGATGGGGTAATAGTCTGTTTCACTCCACATAAGCAAATGGAATGGTGAAATTGATTCGACTGGTTCACATGAGGTTTTTGGTTCAGGAAATTTAACTGGACCAAAAAGTATTCTCAAAAGTATCAGGTCTGCAGTGGATGGAATGATGGCGCCAGCGACATGTCAGGACATAGTTTTAGCTTTCCCAGGCATTGGCCAAGGTTAGCAAGACTCAAAGCACAGCAGACACATTAAAATTGACACGACTAACTTAGACCATTTATTTCAGTGAAGCTACTCTATGTAACAGTTATTTAGATACAACCCAGTGTTTCCATTTAGAACAATGCCTGTGGTTTTGATAATCCACATTATACATGTATACTAAAATATTTTTACAGATGATATTGCACAGTTTTGCTACAATCATCTTGAGGTAATCCTACATTATTGTGATTATTATTATTATTATTATTAAAAAAACTTTTAAAGATTATGGAAAGGCGATTGTCTTAACAATGAAATATGGTAGATAATAACAACCTCAGAAGAGCAATGATTGGTTCAGCAACTTGCAGGTTTATTTTCCTTAACAGTGGCAACATTACCTAGCCTTATGTTATTATTGTACACAGGTGGAGCTGTGGTCTAAACTACTGAGCCTCTTGGGCTTTACAATCGGAAGGTTGGCAGTTTGAATCTCCACAGCGGGATGAGCTTCCTTTTTTCTGATAACAATTTATTAATTTTCCAAAAAGATAACATCAAAAGTAAACATAAAAACAAGAATAAATAAAGAAAAAGAAAAAACCCAAAAAAACCATCATAATAAAAAAAAATTAAACCATAATTTTTGACTTCCCTCCACTGCCCCTCTTGGTTTCATTGTTTAATAACCTTATAATCTTAATAATCCAATTTTTAAACCTTGTTCATCTTAATACAAGTGAGTTTTAAAAGTTATACTAACATAAAAGTCTATACACAAAGCTTTAAAGAGAAGCATTAAACCTTTACCCCTTTTTATTATTCAGAGTCCTCATTTTGTCTTGGGTTCTGCATTAACTAGTTAGTCCTATATAGTTCAATAGTTAAGTTTACCAATCTTCTTTGTCTTCTTTAAAAGAGTCTTCTTCCTTCTGTAGGGGCTGGCTGGCCTTGGCCTGACGTCCACTCTCAAGTACAGGTACAAAGTCTTTTGTTCAATAAGTCCAACAACTCCTGTACATCTCCATGTCATAACTTCAGGGTTTTTTTAACAATAATCATTTTCCACATTGCTTCCAAATCTTTATGTCTAATCCCAGGCATTTTTAATGATTTTACATTGCCACCACATATAAAAACCTTTTGTGCTTTTTGCTCTCCCTTTCTGTTTTTTCTCTATCACAGTCAAAGCCTCCTAAATTCTTTTACCTAAAATAACATTTTTGACTGCCAAAGACTCCCAGATCATTTCATATGAATTACCATTTTTGTTTTGGACTCTTACTTCCCCTTATATTTTTCTCAAAACTCATCTCTCTACCATCTCTGCCTCTGTAGTTTGTGCCTTCACCTTTAGTTGTCTCACAGCCTCTGAAGTTAAATTGGTATTTTCCCGAATTTTAATAACTGCCTTATTAACATCTTCCTTCAGATCAAACAATTCTCTTTTCAAATCAAAAAACCAATCATACAATTCTTGCACTGCAGCCTGGCTAGTTTGTTTTAACATTTCCAGTTTAGAGTGAGGGGGGCCAAATTTCTCCCCTTTCCCCAACTTCCTCTGTAGGGTTTCATTTCAGAACACAGAGTTCTTTCCCACCACAGCATTTATTATTTTCAGTTTTATCAGTGCTGTGTCAAGATCATAAACTCAACAGGGGAAGCCTGCTTTTCAAATCTAACCCCCCCCTTCCCCCGCATTGTTCACAAATATCAGATTTTCACAATTATATATTCAAATCTTTGCATCCATTCACATCAAAATAATTATAAGATCTGACATAGTAATATTAAATAGATTTCAATTGCTAAAAACCTTCCTTTTCACAACCGTAAGTACTTATGGTTCTACTTACGATGGGGTGAGCTTCTATTGCTCTGTCCCAGCTCCTGCCAAACTAGCAGTTTGAAAGTACACCAGTGCAAGTAGATAATTAGGTACCACTGCGGTGGGAAGGTAAACAGCATTTCCATGTGCTCTGGATTCCGTCACAGTGTTCCGTTGTGCCAGAAGCAGTTCAGTCATGCTGGCCACATGACCCGAAAAACTGTCTGTGGACAAACGCCAGCTCCCTCGGCCTGAAAGTCAGATGAGCGCCGCAACCTCTTAGTCGCCTTTGACGGGACTTAACCATCCAAGGGTCCTTTACCTTACCTATTGTAGAGGCAATGATGGCCCTCTGAGAGTGCATCAGAAGAGGTAATTAAAATAAAGGACTGTCTTGGGACTCAGCTACACTCAGTTATTTTGTTGTAAAGAAATGACACCAGATGGCACTGTAGAGCAAAAACCTTTGTTTATGTGATTTTACATAGGTTCCTCCCCCCCCCCCACTTGCTATAACGATCTAATTTTGGACTTATTCATATTGTGTGTGTTTTTCTGCGTATAGATCCAGCCTTTGCCTCTTAAGACTATCTATCAAACTTGGGCGGATTGTTATCATTGGTTGAAATGGAGCTGTTGCCTGAATTAAACACACACACACACACACACACCCTCAACTTTGATGGCTTTTGAGTAAAGATGCTGTAGCTGAAGGGTTTGCAAGGTTTGAGCTGTTTTTAAATTGGCTTTATTATGCTACTCTGATTAGGTTCCTTGCTATTGCTGCTTTCATGAGCTTTATGAGTTTGGTATATATTTTAGCATTTTGTAATGGTTTTGTAATTAGCTTTTATTATCTTGTATTTTAATACTGCATAGAGGCCACCTTCAGAAGGTAGCCACCATAAAAGGTGCCATTAAAAACCTTTTAAACAAAATAAAAGAAATAATTTTGAAAAATGCCAGGCACTCTTTGATTACTTTGTCCAGGAAAGCAAGAGATCAAGGTTGAATAGGAGAGGGTTGTACAGGCGGTTTAAACTAGGAGGACTGGGAATACTGATGCTGTCTTTTTTTCTACTAGGTGAGCACTGATCTCAGGCAAAGTAAGGCCTTTTAGAAGGCAAGGCCAGATAAGGCTCAGGCTGGAAGCAGAGCAAGGCTGTGATGTTGTTTGAGCAAGCAGCAAACTGGGACTGAAACATAAATAGCAGCAGTAGCTGCATCACTGTTGCTAGCTCTGCCCTCAATGGAGGCTGCCTTTTTTGTTGGACTCCCAACATCCCTGGGATGTTGGGAGTCCATTTGTTGGACTCCCAACATCCCTTTTTTGTTGTAACTCCCATCATCCCTGAATTCTGGCCTTGCTAGCTAGGGATGATGGGAGTTGTAGTCCAACAACATCTGGGGACCCACAGCTTGAGAACCGCTGAGCTAAAGGATCCCAGCCTGCTTCAGAAGTCTTCTACTCCAATGGAGCAGAGGGGACCCTGGTCTCACTGGAACCTATCCAGTGGAGTCCTCCAAGTCCAAGGATGCTGCAGCCTCAGGATGAAAGGCACTGGCACCACAAGCTCATATGGCAGAAGCAGTGGCGTAGCGTGGGGGGTGCAGGGGGGGCCGGCCGCACCGGGTGCAACATCTGGGGGTTAGGGTTAGAGGGCGCAAATCCACGGGTTGGGGGCGCAAATCCACAGGTTAGGGGGCACAAATTGCTTGCCTTGCCCCAGGTGCTGACAACCAATGCTACGCCACTGGGCAGAAGGACTCCCAGGACTGATCCTGCATGCCTGTGCCTTTCTCCTTCCGCTTCAGAGTCCTCACCCTTGTTCCCTGAAGATGAGGAGTCTTAACTCCAGGGTCATTGTGTTTTCAAAGAAATGTGTTTGTTTGTTTTGGGGGGATTGGTTGTGTGTGTGTGTGTGTGTGTGTGTGTGTGTTACTAATCTTCTCATTTAAAAGCTACCACTTGAAAACCATTGATGCTTTTTTAAAAAACAAAACAAAAACTATATTTCATTTTCCAATAAAATATTTTACAGAGAGAGTGGAAGGGTGTGAGAGGGAGAGAGCACATCAGAACAAAGAGTTATCACTGTCAAGAAAACCATCAATAAACATTTCAGGTTGGTTGCATCATTCTAGTATTCTAGTACAAAGTGTAAAAATATGCTTCTTAACTTGGGAGACTGCTGGGAGAAAAGGTCATGCCCAAAGCTTAGAAAATCTCAGGTGCTTTTGGGGATAAACAGTTCACTCCAGAAAGGCTTAAAATATGAGAGTAGTAAAATGTGCATCTGTAGATTCAAATATGATAGTCAGTGGATTTTCCTCTGTTCTGTTTTTTTTTTTTTTTAATCTAATTGCCTGCAAACACTATCAAAGGTCTTTCTTCCTGAAGGTTTCTCACTGAATAATTTTTGTAACCATAAATAGGTATGCAGATGGTTACAAAAGTTCTGTGTTCACATCTTGGCAGGTGTGGGTTCTTATTAATTAAGTCAAAGATAACTTCATTGTCAGTGGAGACTTCAAACCATCCACTGTCATGTCCCAACTGAAATAGGTGTGGAGAAGCGATTCTCACAATTTTGGAGGTGTCTTCTCTCACCTTGAATTCCCAGAGGGCAATTCACCCTGTGGCTACTTAGAGGCAGAGGGGGAGGGAAAGCACAGAGAGTAGAGGTTCAGAAGAAGAAGAACATCAGCAGGGAGCACCAACAAAGAGAAAACCACAATACTACCATTTCAGTTTACTGTGCTCTGTCGTCTACTCCCTACTGCTCGTAGAACAGACAATGCAATTTGTGTCTTCCTATATCACACAAATGTGCATTTGAGCTAGCGAAAACACAACTCATGATATGCAAATTCAGAACAGCAGCCTTGGATTAAACTGGTAATACCCTATTTTATTAGCATGTTTTAACATTCAGCTTCTCTGGAGACAATGCAGAAGGCTGCCTTATAAGAGTCAAAATATTTCTCCTTCTAGGCCTTCAGGGGCACCATCTCAGCCTCAGGATTGTGGGTGCCCATGGTTGTAATGCAGACATGCAATGTTGCATACACATGCCTGCATGTAGTGCGTGTGGCTCACATGCACTATGTGCAGGCGTGTGTGTGTGACGTCGCATGTCCTCATTGTGGTGGCCACCAACAGCAACTCCTTCTCCTACTCCTATCCGTGGCCAGCGAGGCACCTGTTTACACAGAGAGGGGCTTGGACTTGGAGGCAGAGAAAGACCCTCCACTTCCAAGCCCCAACCCTGGAAAAGGCTGCCTTGCTTGCTGGCTGTGGAGGGTGAAACTAAACTGCTTCTCTCTTGGAGGCAGTGCCACTGCCACCTGCCGGCTTTCTTTATTGACTTTGTGGGTGGTCGGCCCTCACAATTATATTATTGTGGGTGCCCAAGCACCTATGGCCCCCTGGAACTGGCTCCTATGTCCAGTATCAGTTGCCCAAGGAATTTTTCAGACCCTGAAGTGTTTGGATTTGATATCCCACCTTTCACTCCCCTTCAGGAGTCTCAAAGCGGCTAACAATCTCCTTTCCCTTCCTCCCCCACAACAAACACTCTGTGAGGTGAGTGGGGCTGAGAGACTTCAAAGAAGTGTGACTGGCCCAAGGTTACCCAGCAGCTGAATGTGGAGGAGCAGAGACGCGAACCCAGTTCCCCAGATTACGAGACTACCGCTCTTAACCACTACACCACACTGGCTCTCATCAGCCCCAGACAGCATGGCTATTGATCGTAGAGTATGGGAGTTGTAGTACAACAATCTCAGGAGGGGGCCCACATTGACTACCCAAGATACCCTGAGTGCTATTGATTCTCCAGGGTCTCCAGGTTTCCTATCAACGAATGCCTTTTGGCTTGAGGTGCAAGGGATTAATGAATCTTGGGTCTTCTGCACCCGAAGAAAAGGTCCTCTTTCTGAGTTATAGTTAGTTGATTATGGCTGAGTAAATTAAGTCCTGTTTTACTAGGTTACTTGTTCTTCTGGACGCACCCTTGAGGAAGATAACCTGGCTCAGATGGAAAACTCCCAACAATAAATCCTCATGCTATGCTTCACAGCACATTTGATTTGCCTCTTTCAGTTCAGAACTGCACGTTACAAAAGCTACAGACATGTATCGAGTTACCCTCTCCCATGTCTCTAGCTCAGTTTGCCTCATGTCGTGTTTCACCTTCCCCGCTCTGCAACACTGACTACCACTAGTAGTGATGAGGAGATGAGATTTATAGTATTGCAGGGTGTGTGTACATCTGTGCCCTGTTTGTCAGCAACAATCTAGTATTTTCTTGCTGATGTCTTCCCCCCTCAGTTTACATTTTAGCCATTTCCTCTGTTTCTCAGAGGCTGGTTCAGGCCAGGCATGAAAGATTCATGTAGGTCTAATATTGCACTGATGCCAATATCAGAATTGTTGTAATTAACAAAATCAGTCTTTTTCCATCATGAGCACACATACACCCTTTCTCCCCTGCCTTTCTCCCTCTCATTACTCTCTCTGTGTATCTCCCTGAACTGAACCCAGTTCAATTTGAGTCCCAGAAAACCTAGAGCTTGCATATTTTTACCTCCTCTCTCCTCCTCCAGCCATGACACTATTGCTGACTTAAGAGTCTGGGCAAGTTGGGCAAGTTGGTATGGACATTAACAGTCCTTCAGATAAGTTACCTAGAAATGGATATACAAAATGGCTTCCCCCTGGTGTCATGGAACGTGCAGGAGAAACATATGGAAGTACATATCCACATAGTGTAAACTATGGAATCAGGTCCCACAAGATGTAGTGATGGCCACCAGCTTGTATGACTTTAAGGGGGATTAGACAAATCCATGGAGGATAAGGCTACTAGGCAAGATGGCTATGTTGTAGCTGCATAGTCAGAGGCAACATGTCTCTGAACTCCAGTTGCTGGGAATCACAAGTGTGGAGAGTAATGTTGTATTCATGTCCTTCTTGCAGGCTTTCCATAGGCATCTGATTCGCCATTGTGAGACCAGGGTGTGGACCAGAAGACCCTTTGGTCTGATCCTGCATGGCTCTTCTCATATTCATAATTGAACACTGATGCATCCTGTGGTGGGATGAAACCACTAGGACCAAACCATGAATAGTTGGGTGCACCCAATGGCATCATAACAGAACAGACCACAGCAATTTCTCACAGTCCTACATTACAGCAGGGGTATTCCATTCTTTGTGCCTATCAAGCATATTTCAATAAATTCTCTGCACACCTGAGAAGCTCAACAAAAGAATAATCCAGATACAGGAAAAATCTAAGCAGCACATTCCCTTCCCTTGCGGACCTTTAAGCAAATGGAATGATTAAGAATTAAAAACAACAGCACAAAATATTATTTGGCTTGCAATCCAGATAAGGTAAAATGCATTGGCTGTGCTGCAGAATATTTCATTAAGAGCAGCTTGATCATTAGTTTTCCAGTGAACAAAAAAGTGTAATTGCTTTAACATAATTAGTCTGTCTTTTTATAATGCAGTGATGCAGAGTTCTGTCAAACCATAATAAGATCAAAATAGATTTTAGCTCTTCCCTTGCCTGCAGTAGTGATTTCTACTACAAAGCATTGCCCTTTTGTGCTTCTTTCTTTCTGCTGCTTTCTTACCTACTGGAGTTACTACTGAAACACTTTTGAAGAGGAATTTTAAGGCCCCGGTTTGGGCAAAGCACCTGAGGATTTAAAGGGATGTGCACACATTCAGTTTTAAATTCATAAGGCGCGCATATTGGTATCAGAGATTAATAAAGAGCTTCACATGGAAATTAGGGCCAGGCTGAGACCTTCTGGCACCAGAAGTGAACCACAAAATGGCATCCCACACCCTGCACCAAGAAAGAAGGGGTGAGTGAAGATCTACATCAGAAGCAAGGGAGGAGCAACATCAGGAACAGGATAGGGCAACAAAGGTCTACAAGGCGGGGAATCAAATCAACTTTACCCAATTGAAGTGGGAGTCAAAGGCTGTCACTTTGAATCATGCTGGGTGGGTGCAGAACCCACCATTCCTCCCTAAGGGTTGAAAGAAACCAGCAGATCCTCCTATTTGCCGAAAGGCATGCTGCGGAGGGGGCACTGCACAGTGACTGCTCCGTGAATAGGAGGCACTGATGATGGTCTCCTGCAGCCCTAGTGGGGAGCTGGCTGCCAAGGAGGCAATGCATTCCTTGAAGGCTAGATCTACTGCCTCTGTGGATCCCGCTACCTGAGATGGTCACTTCACTTTGCCTCATGGATGGTCCAGAAGCATAATTGCTTTGTATGTCCTTCTGTCAGAAGTCTACCAAAGCTTGATCAGCTTCCAGAAGGAATGATATTATTTTGACAGGTGTTTCGTGGCTAAGCATCTGCAGGACAGCATTTTCCTGTGTTTTAAGTATCTCTTGCTGTGTTGCTTGTTGTTGTTTTAATTTTTAAAATAAACACATTAAGTTGTCATAAATCTACAGAATGGGGTAGGGAAGCTTTTCTTCTTCTATGCATCTGGCTTGATCTGCAGGGCCAGCCCTAACATTAGGCACAGAGAGGCAGCTGCCTTAGGTAGCAAATGATGGGGAGTAAAGAGTGGCAGTAAAATTCTGGAGGTCAGAGTCATGTGCAGTGTTTTTTCCCCTTAAAAATATAAAATGTTTAGGGGTACTCTCATTAAATGCTCGCTTTTGTCTGAGACTCAGGAAGCACTGTGACAGGAAATGAGGCCGCCATTGGGGAATGGAACTGACGATTCACCATGCTAGAGAAGAAGCTAAAGAATTGTTTTTTTTAATTGTTTCTTCTCCCATTAGATTCACAAAATGTTTAGGGGTATGTGTACCCCCTGTGCCAGCCCATGACCTGCCCTGCATCCATCAGGCTAGCCTGCCCCTCTCAGATGCATGGAGGACACTGCCCCATTGCCACAGCTGAGTGCAATTCAGCTGGCTTCTGAATGTGGAATACTGGGTGCGGAGGGATAGCATCTAAACAATGTAGTGTAACAATAACTTCTGAGGCTCCTTTGGGAGGACGAGCAGGATGGTGATGATGATGCAACAGTATCCTAATCACTTTTTTTTTTTTATTTAGCCCTTAGAATTTTTTGAGTACAGTGGTACCTCGGGTTAAGAACTTAATTCGTTCCAGAGGTCCATTCTTAACCTGAAACAGTTCTTAACCTGAGGTACCATTTTAGCTAATGGGGTTAGCTGCCACCACACCGCCACACAATTTCTGTTCTCATCCTGAAGCGAAGTTCTTAACGTGAGGTACTATTTCTAGGTTAGCGGAGTCTGTAACCTGAAGCGTTTGTAACCTGAAGCATCTGTAACCTGAGGTATCATTGTATCACAGTTACTGAACTCAGAAATCAAAGCTCTGAAGCTGCAATCCTAAACACACTCACTAGAGAGGAAACCCCATTGACTACAGTGCAGCTTTCAGGTGAGTATAATATAGTGAAAATTGGGCTGCTTATAATAGACCCAGGAAAGAAATAGAAGAGCAGTACATAACAGATCCACAGTTCAATGAAAGACAGTAAGGCTTTCCCATTTACTTCAGTGGCAAGAACTGCTCTCCACAAACTGCACCACTTCCCCCAAAATCAATGGGAATGGATCAGTCACACAATCTATGCATGGACATATGAAACTGCCTTCTGCTGAGTCAGACCATTGCTTCATTTGGCACAGCAGTGTGTACTCAAGAATCTTAGGCAAACGTCTTCCCAGACCTGCTACCTGGGATTTTTTAAACTGGCATGTCAGGGATTTAATGCATAACGGCCTAAACTGACTTCCTTTAGATTCCATGGAGACACATCACAGCTGGTTGGCTGTAGTGATGATATCTGCAATGGTGGGAAATGCCAACAAGCAGAGAAGGTTCTGCTGAAAATAGCTCCAAGGAGACAAAAAGTGCAGCAAGGAATGGCATTTATAGTCTCTTATTACCTTCCACTAGTTTGGTCAAATAAATCATTATATGTTTTGTAATGTTATGGATGAGTTGCCCCTTGATGCTTTCAGTGATGCTATTTTGCTGCTCAAAAGCATGGATTCGGATGAGTTTTCAAAGATATGGTTAATTTCACTGTCAGCAGTACTGATAAAATGTCATGTCTGTGGATAAATTAATTGCCCTTGCGCTACTACTCAAAATATTGCAGGTTTTCCAGACTTGCATGGCATTTTCCTGTTTACTCTCACGAAAGGTGTAGCATATTGGTCTGAGTCAGTCGGGGTTTGTTTGCTTATGAAAGGCACATAAATGTGATCATCGAAAATACCATGACCTAATTATTGTAACTATTACTTGAAGGAAAAACAACAACCTCAGATAGAGGTTAAGGGCTTATTTTTGAAGCTCATCCACCCTTCCTCCTATTCATGGATTTTCAAAAAGAATAGATTCCTGTGTACCATTATGTATAATATTTTCTTCTGTAATTGCAATGGTCAGCTCTGTGCCAGTGCAGTAAATATGCTGCCCCATTTTTCAGTATTTATTTGCAACAAAGAAGATATTATTTTGCTTAGTGTTTTGCTCAGCGCAATATGTTTGGCTTAGTGAACAAACATCCTTTCTTTGCCTTTCAGGAAGAACTCAAAACAAGCAGTCCATTGATTACAAAATTGCTTTGATATTGTCTTATTCGTAACTGATGACTCCATAAAGCTTCTTGTAAGAAGCAAGTAAGAGAGACAATCCTCTAAGACGTTCTAAGACCCATTGCAATGGATGGGAGTGCCATTATTGAGCTCTTGGCACCACCCATTCATTTTTACTGAAGTCTTGCACAAAATAATGTTCCTGTGAACTGCACCCAAAATCTTTGCAAACAATCATGATTTTATAATTGCCTTTTCATTCTAGGAAGCTTTCTATTTATAGTTTTTCTTTAATGCTTCTGATCTGAAAATCCACTGCATTTCTAAGGCCTAGAGAAAGAGAGAGAGGGAGGGAGGGAAAAGCACTCATGATTATAATTTTAGATCCATCAGCAGTTTCTGGAAAACCATCTACTTCTGAGGCTTATAACTTTGGCAGAATCACTAGATAAATACATATTTGTGTGCTTAAACATCATGCAGTGCGTGTGTCTTGACGTTAGGGATACATTTTGTTTCTAAAACATCCTATTTTACTTCGTTGAGGATGCCCTTTTCATGAATCCAAAGGGTTCAATGTAGTTTCTGTCTTATATTTCCACCACTGCTGTGGAAAGTTTATTCAGTGGTGGAACTGTCTACATTTAGTAACCACAGACAACCTAATTGGTAGCACCGCAGAATGTTCCTTTCACTGAAGCAAAGCCAAATCCATACAATGCTCATAGCTTCAGCTTGTGTATGGTGAAGATAAAATAAAGCTGTTGTTGCACCTCTTCAGCACAAAAGAACAAGAGATACTTTGATGTCTGAGGCATACATGCATGCAGTGCTTTTTTTCTTTAAAAATGTTTAGGGGTACTCTCATTTTGACTTAAGAAAATCACCATTTTATAGTTCAAATTGGGGAAAATAAATACAGTAAATGGACAAAAGTACAAAGAATATGCATTATTCATATTGAAATACTGCCCCTCAATGAGGCCAAACTTTCATCAGTAAAACACCACACATCCACATTCCACACTGCTTCACACATTACTTGCTTCCGTCTGAGACTAAGGAAACTTCGGGAAAGGAAATGAGGCCGCCATCAGGGGTAGCAACAGAACTGATGATTCACTGTGCTAGAGAAGAAACTAATTTTTTAAAAAAGTTTAGTTTCTTTTCCCATTAGATTCACAAAATGTTTAGGGGTATGCGTACCCTTGCGTACCTCCAGAAAAAAAAGCATTGCATGCATCTTTATTCCTTGCCACGACTGTGACATAAATGGCCCACTGAAAAATGAATAAAAAGCCCTGCCAGATCAGATCAAAAATCCATCAAGTTCACGATCTGTACACCAACTGTGCCAAAGACACTGTGCCAGTAAGACCACCAGGATGGCATGTAGGCAATTGTCTCCCTTGTTGTTTGCCCTGAAGCAATGCCCAAGCATTCAGAATTATCTGAAATCAGAGATTTCAAAGCCATCGTTCAGGGCTGGGAACCTGTGGGCCTCCATATGTTGCTTGGCTCCAGCTCCTCTCAACCTCAGTCAGCATGGCCAATGATCAGGGATGGTGGCAACTGTAGTCCATCAACATCTGGTGAGCCACTGATTCTCTGTCTCTGCTGTATGTTGACCTTTCCCCCATGACTTTGTCTAATCTCCCTTTCCATAACTGTTTAAATGCATAGTGCAGATGGAGCCATCGCCCAACTCTCGCCCTCCACACAATTTTGATGGGATGAGGAGAAACAACTGGCACCATTCCGCGAAAATATAAGGATACTTTCTGCAAACCTTGACACCTGATTTGAGATCTGAAAATACCATTCTCTTCCCTATTTCGCAGGATAATGAATACAGCAAGATTTGCAACTGGTAACATGAAGACAGTCATAATTTTCTGTTTGGTAAATGGTTGTCTTGTTTTCAGGGATGGACTATAGATTAGTGATAGAGCAGCTGCTTTGCATGCAGAAGTTCCCAATCTCAGTTTCCAGCCAGCAGTAGTAATAGTAGTAGTAGTAGTAGTAGTATCTATAATACTTATTAGTCACTTGATACCTAAAAAGCAGGACTGGGATAGACTGCTGACTGAAACCCTGGAGAGCCGATGGCAATCTTGATGGACCAATAATGATCTTGATGCACCAGTAATTATCTTGATGGACCAATTAGTCTGATTCAGTATAATGCAGCTTCTGGCTGCCCCATGCCTCCCTATTTCAATGTATAAACCAGTGAGCCAATTTATGCAGCTCAATCCATTGCTAAAGACATCTGAAGGCAACCTTGTATAGGGAAGCTTCATGTTTTGCTATGCTTTTATATGTTTTGCTATGTTTTTATATGTGCTGGAAGCCACCCAGAGTGGCTAGGGCAACCCAGTCAGATAGGCGGGGTACAAATTAATTGTTGTTGTTGTTGTTGTTGTTGTTGTTGTTGTTGTTGTTGCATCCAAGATTGCCTGTGATCATTACAAATAATAGCACAAAATGTTCAAGAAGCAGATTATCATATTTTCATTAACAAGTATTTTCACCTGCACACACAAAAATATATAATGCCGCTTCCCATATCCTCCTCCTTTGAGTTTCAGAATGAACATTCTATGGGGTGGGTCAAGGATTACTTGTTTATTCAACATCATGAATATTGTAAAACAAAATTTTAAAAATCAGTTTGAATAGAGTAGTTGGGGCAGAGGAGGAGTCATACTTTCAAAATATTGTCCCAAACTTACACTGCTAACTTTTGATTCTTCCATCAACAAGTACTATGGAAAATAGTTCTAAACATATTTTACAGTCCCCTACCGTGGCATTGCTAATGGTGGCTCATATATATTGTTTCTCTCATTTTTTTCTTTCCTTTTTTTGAATTACTTAACAGCACAGCCATAATGTTCCTTTGATGTATAATTGATACACAGACATAAAGGAAAGCTTTGAGGTTCCTTGGTTAAAAATATTTAGGCAAGCCACCATATCTATTTTTTCTATAACATTCTTTATAATGCTTATATTGGGGCTGAAATCCAGAGCCTATAAAGGGAAGGAAAATGCTCTTACAGACTTTTCAAACTAATTTGCAAACTTCATCAAAGAGCTGCCCTCAGGAGCTAATCATTTTCTGAGTCACGGAATGAGTAATAATGAATATGTTTACAAAAGAAGTCATGTGAGATTTAAAGCCCATTCTTCTTTCCACCACAAAGTAAAATTAAATGACCACCACTAGAACTATCATCTAGCTTTCTCTTTCATCTCAGTGTATGAAGGAAGCTGTGTAGAATAATAAATCCATAGGGTCTCATGCAGCCTGCTTTCAAAGGTCATGTGTCCTAAATTACAGCGGACAGTTCTCTGTTTGTACATTGGAAGGGCTGCCCAGTCAAAGTCTGGTTTCAAAATAAGGAACCAGGAGCCTCAAAGTTTCCAATCAACAGTTAGCATTTGGGCAGAAGAGTAAGCAGACAGACAGATCACAATCTTCCCCACCATGGTGAGATGGACTGTATTTCTATTTCAATTGCAGCAACTAGTTCTGTATCTGAACATATAAATCAACATACTCCAAGGCTAACCAAATAGGTCCTCTTTTTTGCCCTTGTTTCAGGTGATGTGTAAATGTTCACCTATGTATATAATTGCTGGAGATAAGCCAAGACTTACATTAGCCTCCATGCCACTCCACTTTGCCCTAGCAACCTGCCACATCCAAAAATAGCCAAGATGCCTGCTTTTTTCTCTTTCTTTCTGCCACCCTATCCCACTCCTTTCTTCCTGTTTTTCCTTCTTCCAGTCGACATGAAATTAGGCTAAGTTTCAAAGATTATGAGAAAGAATGACTACTTCCCAATGATATTGGCAAATGAATTAACTGGAAGCTTAAATCTCCCCTCTAGATTTCCCCAGCCTATCTCCCCCCCCCACACACACACATTAATATGTGGTTATATATAACAATGCCTGGAGGCTTATGGACTGCTTGCAGAAAATGACTCTCTGATTCACCCCCAAACCAAAAAGATGAGGATGGATGAAGAAGAATGGTAAGGGATTGCGGAATGGCAAATAGGACCTCATACTCATCATATGCTAGTAGAATATACAAGCTTGACAGCCGAATGACAACAATTTTATTTATTTATTTATTTATTTATTTATTTGCACTGGGTAGTATAATGGTGAAATTGTGTTGGTGGAAAGCCACTACTTACGCTAGGCTGGACACCTGGTTTTCACCAATTTCTCCCTACCCATTCCAGTCTGAAAAGCTGTTCTTGAGCATTGGGGGGACCCTTCCAGATTGTACAGATTATAGGAGGGGTGGCTGCAGTAGGTGGGGGTATTAGCAAAAATGTTCCTCTTTGCACACTCAGTACACAACACATGGAGTGTATCCATTGGTGGCTTAGTGTCTGAGAAAGTTGGATGCAACTCCTTCTGTTTATCTGGGGGGGGGGTGACAGCAAATGTTAATATGAAGAAAGAAATGCATTGGAATTGTACTGTTTAAATTGCACTGTTATCTTTTCTTTAAAGGTTCCTGTTATGGAAATGTTTGAATCCGATAAGTGCTATAGAAACACAGGAGATCAAAAGGGATCCCACCCTCTCCCCTTAATTGTAAGCAATTCCATGTGACAGCTAGAGGTGGAGGAGACATCATTACTTTCACGTTTCATTCACACAGCAACCGAGATGTGAAATGAGCTTCACGGATGATAGCTGTGACAATGGCTCCTACGTTTCATGCTGTGTAAACAAGAACTTCCCTGCTTATTGATACACTGAATTAAGCAACAAAAAAACGTACCGAAGAGACTCTTGTCTGAGGATTGCCAAATGGCCAGCATGATAGAGGGATGCTATTGTGGGTTGATGATAAAGGTGATCTATAAAAGATTGCTCACAAGCATGGTCTGGTTTGCCAGGACAGGAATATAGTCAGCCCACCACACCTTGCCCCAAACCCTTTAAATAAAATAAATTGTATTTTTTTTAAGTGTGTAGTAAGATTTATGTCTCTAGGAACAGGACTATCATGACTTTGAGTCAGGCTTTACAAAGTTATTGTTTAACCTTGCAACCACATGACAGAACAAGCTCAACTGCAGATATTTGTCACTATGTGAGGATTCAAAGCTGGGCTGTTCATCTTGATATGAATTTTTAAAAACCTTAATGCTTTTATTTCATTGTTTCTTCAGGAAACCCATCGTCAGACAGACAGACAGACAGACAGACAGACAGACAGAGTACTGGTTTGTTTTATCCTCTGTGAGCCACTCAGAGTGAGAGATAGAAATGAAAACTAATAAAGTTTTGCATGTTACACAATTACAGATACCAGTTTAGATCCAAACCACTGGGCTTCCTTAACATAAGAACCTAAGAAGAACCTGCTGGATCAGACAATTGGCTATCTATTCCAGCATCGTGTTCTCATAGTGGACACCCAGATACCTGTGGGAAACACAAAAGAACAACCAAAGCACAAGAGCACTGCTTCTTCCTGTGGTTTTCAACAACGGGTATTTAGAAGCATTATTGCCTCCTACTGTAATGGTTAGTAGCCACTGATGGCTTGATGGGTTTATGTTGTTGTTGTTGTTGTTTAGTCGTTTAGTCATGTCCGACTCTTCGTAACCCCATGGACCAGAGCACACCAGGCACTCCTGTCTGCCACTGCCTACCACAGTTTGGTCAAATTCATGCTGGTAGCTTTGAGAACACTGTCCAACCATCTCGTCCTCTGTCGTCCCCTTCTCCTTGTGCCCTCCATCTTTCCCAACATCAGGGTCTTTTCCAGGGAGTCTTCTCTTCTCATGAGGTGGCCAAAGTATTGGAGCCTAAGCTTCAGGATCTGTCCTTCCAGTGAGCACTCCAAGCTGATTTCCTTCAGAATGGATAGGTTTGATCTTCTTGCAGTCCATGGGACTCTCAAGAGTCTCCTCCAGCACCATAATTCAAAAGCATCAATTCTTCGGTGATCAGCCTTCTTTATGGTCCAGCTCTCACTTCCATACATCACTACTGGGAAAACTATAGCTTTAACTATACAGACCTTTGTTGGCAAGGTGATGTCTCTTGCCTTTTTAAGATGCTGTCTAGGTTTGTCATTGCTTTTCTCCCAAGAAGCAGGTGTCTTTTAATTTCGTGACTGCTGTCACCATCTGCAGTGATCATGGAGCCCAAGAAAGTAAAATCTCTCACTGCCTCCATTTCTTCCCCTTCTATTTGCCAGGAGGTGATGGGCCGTTGCCATGATCTTGGTTTTTTTGATGTTGAGCTTCAGACCATATTTTGCACTCTCCTCTTTCACCCTCATTAAAAGGTTCTTTAGTTCCTCCTCACTTTCTGCCATCAAGGTTGTGTCATCTGCATATCTGAGGTTGTTGATATTTCTTCCGGCATTCTCAATTCCGGCTTGGGATTCATCCAGCCCAGCCTTACGCATGATGAATTCTGCATATAAGTTAAATAAGCAGGGAGACAATATACAGCCGTGTCGTACTCCTTTCCCAATTTTGAACCAATCAGTTGTTCCATATCCAGTTCTAACTGTAGCTTCTTGTCCCACGTAGAGATTTCTCAGGAGACAGATGAGGTGATCAGGAACTCCCATTTCTTTAAGAACTTGCCATAGTTTGCTGTGGTCGACACAATCAAAGGCTTTTACATAGTCAGTGATGGATTTATGTACCAGTCTAAAGAAGGGGGAAGGTTGAGGCCATGGCACACAAACAATGCCCTTAAGATATTAAAAGAAAAATAAAGGAGTAAAATGTCTGTGGCAGTGGAGGATGGGAGTCTCTTTGTCAAAAGGGGGGGGGGGGGAATTTCTCCAAAGAAGCTGTCACAGAGGATTAGCATTTAGAAGCTATCTAGAAAACCAGCCAATTTCTAATGATGAGTAAGAGGTGTGAAAATGTGGCCTCTCCTAAGATAAAAGAGCTATATTCTGCCCATATTGCAGGCACATTTTTAGCATTCATTGCTGGGAAGTAGGCCAGTGGTTAGCAGAGAGGAAAAAATGTGCAGCGTACGATATATACAGTACATTCGGCAGGCTTCATGGTTGATTACAAAAGCAGCAACATATCAAAGTCTCTTCTTTTAAAAAGTTTTGATTGAAGTGCCCTCCAATCTGAACCTGGGCTCTATTAAACAGAATGGAGGGGGGTAGAGAATCAGGTTAGGCAAAGTATAGATGCCATTGTTTGTATAAGGGACAAGGATCAGAGGTTAGTTATTGCTTCTAAAACTGTTTCATACAAAATCCCCCACCCTCGGCATCCCAAATCCATTTAACAAATGCAAAGAAAGGAGTTCCATTTAATATTTAACTTTCGATTGAAAAGGAAGCACATTCCTTAGATGTGTCGGCTTGCTGTGTTGGTTTAAGCTATGTTGAAACTCAATTTGAAGTATCAGCATTTATCTGGAAGATGCATTTTCAAAGAAAGCTTTGCAGATTACGTAGTGAATGCAATGCTTCATAGAACACATTGAAGTTAAGTACAACACACATACCCTTCCAACTGCATACAGAGACCTCAATATGATCTTATTTTTAAACTGTTCTTCTTATGTCTCTCCTCACCTTCACCCTTGAACAGTTTTTTCCCCTCCAGCATCAAGTGAGAATACTTCTTTTCCCTTCCCCTTGTCCTTCTTCCATTACAAGGTATTGATCGTGGTGACCAAAGTCATTTCAGTACTGAACCTAGGTCTGAAGCCAGGCTGAAATGAGTCTAATTCTACTTTGGGTTTTCCACTTCTCCAGATTTTGCAGAATTTTTCTCAAAAAACACAAAGTGTGTAAAAAAATGCATGTTTGGGGATAAAATGCACATAGAGGTGCATATATTGAGATGAAATATGTACACGTTTACATATTTAAATACAAAATTGCACATATATATTTCTGAAGTCATAGGTTAATGCTGAAACAGGACAGATAAGCCCATGTAATATTGATGGAAACTGGAAATAACCTGATATATTAAGGGAGGGGCACAGCTGTGGGAGGGGAGGCACAACAGGAATGACAGCGAAGGAATAGCTAGATTGAAAAACAGGAGCAGACAAATTGTTTGACTTCTTGTTTTCTTTATATGGCTCTATGTATCCATATAGGAGTATAAGAATAGCTAATGTGTCCTTTACACATTAAATGAAGGGAGAAATTTCCTTCTCCTGCTTGTTTTCCTTTACCCTGGCAGGGATTTGCAAAGGATATTTGTCTCCATGACCTTGCTCACCCCTCTCTCCAAATTAGAAAACTGCACAACAACAAACATGGTCCCTAGATGAAGTAAATCCATGTTAACTGAACCAGATTTCAGTGTCCTAATCCAGAGATAGTCAGATAATCAAATCTCTCTGGGTTTCGTTCCTCTCTCCCCACCAACTCAATGTATTTTCCATTAATATGATTCACTACTAACTCTCACAATAATATTTTTGTAAAGGGGGGGCAGGCAGGAAATCAAACCTATAAGGAAGAACAGACTTATTCCTCCTGTAGCAATCTAGAATATTATAATTCCCAATATAGTAATTTGGTACAAATGTGCTCTTAAGCTGCCACTTGACTGGGTTTATGTCTGCATGGTACCAATAAAATTAACCGTGATGGTTGCAGTAAGCTGTTTATAGAGATGGCAAAACTACCCACTGAAGTTTCTGTTACAGCTTATGCAGCTGAATAATGTTAAGCACATAAATACTCCATGTGCAGAAAAATCTGTAACTTATTATGCTCTCTGCTTTTGCTGACTAGAAAGGGGATGTGAATGTATGACTACCTTGAGGTGCAGGTGGGTTTTCCAAATCTCAAAATCTCTGTGAGTCAATTGAGTGAGCCCATCAAAAATAGAAGCAATGCAGCCTATGTATATAAGAGCTGCATGGAAGAGGCAGTTCAGTTATAGCATGCCCTCCAGACATTGTTATACTACAACTCCCATCCATCCCAGTTAGACTAGCCAGTGGTCAGGGATGATGGGAGTTGTAGTTCAAGAACACCTGGAGTCAGACATCTGAACTACAGTATATTAGTTACTCCTGAAATTTGTTTTCTTTTTATGTGTACCAGCGGTTCCCAAAGTGTGGTCTACGGACCACCAGTGGTCTTTGAGCTTCACCCACAGCATGCCTGTGAATTTGTGGTTGTGGACAGGAAACCACACATCCATTGTATTAAATATTCATATTGATTTTGTATGGCTTCTTTCACTTCTTATGTTGCATTTTATTCTATGTAATGCAAATTGTACCACAATAAGGGACAATAGATAAAGAAATAAAGGCAACGATAAAAACACAAGTAAAAATAATACAGCAACTAGCAAAGCTTCAACAGGCTGAAAAACAATTAAGTGGACACTTAGCAATTTTTTCATGGGAAAAATAAATTTGAGAACCACTAAGACTGAAAATAGCTAAGCCCCATTTATCTGAATCAGACCCTGGAAACCTGAATCCAAGAACTGTGTAAAATAATGACTTCTTTTGATTGCAATAACTAGACAGAGCACAGTTTAATCAAGGGCAGCTTTCTATTTGCACTGCAACTGTTTGCTTCGTCCTGCAATCTCAAACAGGGTGCAGAAATGTCTACCACCTGGTGCAATATCTCAGTTCAAAATATCCATGATGTCCAAAATATCTTTAACATAATACCCAGTGTTAGTCATGCCCGGAACAGATCCATCAAGGCCAATGGACTTAAGTTACTAATTAGGTATCACTTTGTTGTTGTTTAGTCATTTAGTCCTGTCCGACTCTTCGTGACCCCATGAACCCGTGCATGCCAGGCACTCCTGTCTTCCACTTCCTCCCGCAGTTTGGTCAAACTCAGGTTAGCAGCTTCAAGAACACTGTCCAGCCATCTCGTCCCCTGTCGTCCCCTTTTCCTTGTACCCTCAGTCTTTCCCAGCATCAGGGTCTTTTCCAGGGAGTCTTCTCTTTTCCTGAGGTGGCCAAAGCATTGGAGCCTCAGCTTCGGGATCTGTCCTTCCAGTGAGCACTCAGGGCTGATTTCCTTCAGAATGGATCGGTTTGATCTTCTTGCAGTCCATGGGACTCTCAAGAGTCTCCTCCAGCACCATAATTCAAAATTTAATTCAATTAATTTAATTCAATTATTTAATTCATTTAACAAAGCCTTCCCTAATCTGGTGTTCCATCATTCCTGGTTATTGTTCATGCTGGCTGGGGTTGATGAGAGTTGGGAATACAACATATCTGGAGGCCAGCAGGCTGGGAAAATCTGATTTAATGTAGTGATCCTACTCATTACAGAGTCTGTTCTTACAAGGATGCTGAGCCAGAACAACCACCTGATTGTAAGCAAGTTTACTCAGAAGAATTCATAGAATTCAATTACCCTTGCTCTCAAGCAAATGTGCAGAGGATCATAGTCTTCAATGAGCATTGGATTGCAGCCTGTTCAGTGGAAACTAGAACAAAGTAAACCTTTCTATCGCTGCTAAATTTGGTGATTTAGCAAAGCCTTTTTCTACAGAGTTAATGGTAGGGCATTTTTATTAGAGAAGTGTCGTTGCAATTAACTAAACATGCCGCTCTATTGAGAAATGCACATAAAAACTGAGTACCTGGATTTGCAGTCATTTCAAGCAATGATTTTGTTATTACATTAACAAAATTACAACGACCTTGCCCTATTATTTAATAAGAATTGCATCAAGATGATTGCTTAGATCTAATACTACGGAGATTCAGTAGCTTTGTCTCCTATTAAGGATCGTGAGGCTGATGTGCCAAGGCTTCCATGGCATGGGTGCAGAACTGGAACTGATCAGTGGCCCTGCCTCCTGCAGCCAAGTTACAAGTGAAGTTTCCGCAACTTTCATTGTAATCAGATCTGTGTTCTGAGGAGTCCCTCTTCGGGTTGTGGTTGCATACCCACTATACACTGAAAGTACACGAGTTACTTCAAAGAATCCTGGGAACTGTATTTTACCTGTCACAGAACTACAATCCTCAGCACAAACTACAGTTCCCAGAATTCTTTGGGAGAAAGTCTTGTGCTTTAAATGTGTGGTGCATACGAATAAACAGACCTAGTCATTGGTGAGAGCTTGTGCAAACCTTATTAAAAAGCATTGTTTGAAACCACTGGGGCTTCCATGTTTACTGCACCTTTTGTGATTAATATCATGAATACTGTAAGGAGTCCTTTGCTGCTGAATCATCTTTAAATTATTTCAGATTTAGTCCTGGTTGTATTGAAAGAACACTATGTTATATTTATTGCACCAACTCTTCAGTGGCTATAAATCAGCCCTACTCTAGAGATTTCAACAGGATTAGCAAATTTCAACTGAATATTTATTTTATTTTATTTTTATTTCAACAAATTACATGCCACATAACACTGCAGTTTCTAGGCAGGGTGCAATGTGGTTACGGGAGATACAAAAAAAATATCAAAACCAGTCAAAATTAACCACAAAATGCCTCTTTCGCTAACTTAAAATGTCATCTGAAATAAAATTTAAAAGGTCTTCACTGACTGCCTGAAGTTCAATTGGGAGAGGGGCATTGATTGAGCTCAGTTGCGAGGGAGTACCACAGAATATGGTCCACAATATTGACCACTATGGCTCCTGCCATTCAAAATCCTAACTGTTCAGGCATATACCTGGCATGTGACTATATGCCAGGTATATAACTGCTAATGTAGCAAATTGGGACTCCATGCCCAGCTAAAAAGAGATAGTCTTTGCAACATTTTCTATGAATAGAAACCTGACACAATATCAGACTACTTATTTGTTTCCCACAGCAAGTAAAATGTTTCTTGACATATGCAAACACCTCTGAGAATTTCCCAATGCCGGACCTCATTATACAGCTGCCAGGAATACATGTCTAAAAGAATAATCATAGAGCAATGTTCATCATGGTATCTCTCAAATTCACTATTCCATCTGAATTGATTTGGAAACATCTAAACTCTGGAGGAACCAAAGTTAGGGGATTAAGTGATCTTGGATTCCAGTAGCATCTCTCATTGTGTTTTCCCCCTGAAGGATTTATGGGCTATGCTTTCCTTGTGGTTCGAGGACCCGACCCCCGCCCCGTGGAAATGAACACACAAGGACACGTGACTCTCGGCGAGATGGAGTGGAAAGAGGCTGAGGAGAGGGCTGGCGCTGCAATTTGAACTTGGCTGACCACACCCCCCAGTGGCACCCGATTGGGTGCCGGTTGGTGGGAGGAGCGCCAGCCAGGGAACAGAAAGGCAGGGGGCTGAGCCCCCTACTGTGGGCGGTGCTCAGGCTCCCGTCCACAACCACTCCCCTCTCTTTCAGGGAGGAGAGTCTTTCCCGATTAGGACTGCAATACTTCAAGGGAGAAACTTTCCATGAGATCAGATTATCCTGTGACGCTGGGTGAACAGTTAACCATTATCATGCATTTCATGCCATATGTTTTTGATGCATAACGATTTTTTAAAAAATGTCTAAGGGAGCTAAACTGTGTGCTTCACAAATGAGTGGGAAGGTTCCTCTGATGAACTTAATACACTTAAATTGCTATGTTGCTCCTCATCCAAAGATTTACCATTTGAAAACACACAAAAAGGCTTTGACAGGAGCAACAGTCATTTCAGGTGGAAAATCCCCCAGAACTGTCAGGCTTCAGGGGCTCTGCTTCCTCCCCACTTGGCCGTAGATAAGCAGTACAACGAGAAAGCAGTCTCTTACCAGTAACAGAAATGTTTAATGAATGCAGCAAAAGAACAACAATCCTTCTCAGAGTGCAGGTGCTCCCAGTTAAGATTCCACCCACTTCCATCTAGTCACATCCATCCTCTCGTCTCCTAGCCACCTTATCCAATCTCCTAGCCTTGGGACTGAAAGGCTGCACATCTTCCAGTGAGAGAGAGTCGGCTAGCTCACTCTCTTCCCATTCTTCTTCTTGCTGTTCACCTCCCAGTTCTGCCCAACTATTGTCTTCCAAACTGTGCCCCTCAGCAAACCATTGTTCCAAATCAACCCTTTGGATCCATCAGCCTCCATGGGTGGACCATCCAAATATGTGCCCACCCCTGCAGAGGAGGGGAAAGGTGCTCTGCAGAGGGGGGAAAGATCTGACTATGACAAGGGACTGATATCAATATCCTCCACCCTCTTTCTGCCCAGCTGAGAAAACAAGGCCCAGATTTTCTCAAACCCACAGGAAAACTCTATGGATTCTAGCAAGACTGTCCATTATTTCACCCCTAGGATCTTCCCCCAAGTTCTGCTTTAGGCTTTTACAATTTAATTTAATTTTTATTTTTCTGCAATAGCCCTAATCAACTCTCATCTGACTTTTAATAGTCATTTGACTCCAAGCAATTGTTTTTCATGCTGTTTGAGATGCCCCGTGATAAGTTACATAATGTCTTCTGCATAGCTTTGAATTATCTGAGAACATCCGTAGTCACACACTGACTTCACGAACAATATTATTGGATTTCATACACCAAATATTTTACAAATCCACAAATTATGTAGCTTTTCAGCCCATGAAAAAGTATGCTGTTTTTTCCAGCACTGGTGCAGTAAACAGAAAGTTTTAGTTCAAATTCACACTATAAGAAACAGTTTGTCCTCTCCTGGGGCAGCCAGCCTGGAGAGATGGGATCAAGGATCCTAAGGCACACATTTAATCAACCTCTTGTCAGAGTCAAGAAATCAATTTAACACACTGCTTGCAAAACATTTATTGTGGCATCGTATTGTGTGATGTGGTGGTACCATAAAGTTACTCCACATAAAAGAGAAGCCATATATATATATATATATATATATATATATATAGGCGGGTGTCATTGTTAATGACAATGCCTCACCCAAGGCAAGAAATTTCAACAGAAATTTCTTTATTTTGGGTCCTGCAACTTCAAACACAACCTTGGCTAAACAGACCGTTTGATCTCCTAGCTAACAGCACATTTTCCTAGCTGCTTGCATAATCTGGAGCTCTGTTCAAATCCTTGCCTATTCCCAATCATCAGTGTAGACAGTGATTTATTAAATATTCCCTCAGCTTATCTCAAGTCTCCGTGCAGCAAGGATGTTGCATTGCTATGGCCCTAAGCAGGGAACATAAAAGCAAAGGATATCAGAGATTCTCGTCCTACAGTTGTCATTTTAAAACAAGGCATATCAGCTTGGGGGCATGTCCCCATTTCTGTTTAGTAGGCTTAGATACGTTCCCAATTTACATTTGGAAGATGATACTTTTGTGTATTCCTTCAGTAAAAAGTATGTTTCTGACGACTCGTTTTCACTTTACTTTTGGTAAGTAAGTTCTTGAAGAACAGACAAGGCTGAAAGTTGCGCGCACACAGTGGGCGCATTCAAATGTGGGGGATATTGCATTAATGTGCTTGATTGTAATGCTAGTGCTTCTCTGCTTTGTCACAATCCTTTCACACTGCAGTACTGTTGTGTTATGGAACTGTGACTTTTCTGACTGCTATAGCATCATGTTGTGCAAAATTTCATTCACACCAGTGAGCATAGTGTGACAAAACGATAGACTTTCTTGAACAACATTGCTACTCTCCCACCCTCTCCCACACATTTGTGTTTCTGTTCCCCACCTCTCATGAGTCACCTATGGAAATGACAGGAAAGAACTATTTTAACAATTGTTATTCTTTTCATGTCTTCTTTTACCTTGTGCACTTATAACTTTACACTGGGTATAAAAAATTCTTTTTTTCTATTTTTCAATAAAGAAGAGGGAGGGAGGGAGGGAGGAAGGGAGGGAGAACTGTATGCTGGTATATCACCCCAAATTACGTCACTTTGCAGCCCCCTTAATCTGGAAAACCCCAGGAGTAAACAGATTTTTTTCCTGGAATCAAAGAACACAGAAATGAATGCTAAGCATATGCTGTATTCCATTAGTTTACCAGAAGCAGCTTTTCCATCGTGTGAAAGCTCAAATATAATGTGGAACTTGGCAGTTAGGGAAATCTCAGGACAATGCAATCATCTGTCATGTGAATGCAGTCAGAGACAGAGAATCCCTCAAAGGCGCTTCAATTCCATGCTGGATTCTAGAATCTTTGTAAGTCACCCTCAGAAAGAGTTGTGTGTGGTCATACAGTGCAATTGTGAAGGAAGAGTTAGATGCTCTGCAGAATCATGCTGGATCTCAAAAATGAAGCAAAGAGGACTGAAAAGGAATGGGTTCATATCGCCTGCTGCACACCAATATCTGAGAAGATATTTCGAGACATTAATGATGGTTCTGCTCTAGAACATAGTAAGAACCCTGTTGGATCACAGCAAATAGCTTTCCAGTTCACATTTCATTTCCCATAGTGGTTAAACTGAAACCTATGGCAAGCACACAAGCAGGACATCTATGCAACTGTCCCTCTGTTACTCTTGTTCCTCAGTGACTGGTATTTAGAGGTATGCTGCCCCAGATCTTGGAGAGATCACACAGCCATCATGGCTAGCAGCTATGTGACAATGATAGGTCTGAAAGCACCCCCAACCTTTTCTCCTTCTGGAAATGCATATCCTGAAGAGTAGCAGGGACATCAGAGAAAACCTTGCATCCTATTTTCTCAGCAGCCCAACACTTACAGTTTGTTGTGTGTGAGCAGAGTTGTGGAGAAAACAATGGGACATAAGAACAGGACTGAGCATTCTCAGGAGTATTTCTATGCTAGCAATTAAATGAATTGTACTTTCGTTACAAGAAACAAAAACAAAAAAAGGAAGAATGAGTATGTCTTATGAATTACATTAAGTAAAAGCCACCCAGAAATAGAACACTACATTGTATTAACAGAGTGCAAATATTTGGCTGAGTTATTGCGTTTTGTCTATAAAAAATTATCTTGGCAAACAGTTATGTAATTAGCTTATTTGCATCACAGACAAATGCTAAAAATATAAAGTACTAAGGAATTCAGCAGAATAATAACCACCACTAGACATGCAGGAGCCTATAAAAGGATCATTCTCATGCAAACATAAATTTGTGTAACCCATTATCATCCTTCCATCTTCAGCAGAAGGAGCAGTGGGGTTTAGTCTGCATTGATCACGGAACTCTCATCCATCATTCCACTGACTAGACCAATTGTGGGCATCCTTTAGTCCTCCACATATTGCTGAACTACGACTCCCATCAGCCCTAGCAAGCATGGCCAATGGCTAAGCATGATGGCAGCTGTAGTTCACCAACTCTTGTAGGGTACAAAGTTTCTCCACACCTGAACTAGCCCAACCCTGAATGGCAATAATAAGGAAGGGAGCGGAAATCAAAACTATTCAATAATTACAATAGTTGCACATACATGTAACCAAAGCATGTAAGTGATGGTCACTCTCAATGCTTTGTAACAATATGATTTTGTTGTTTAGTCATTTAGTTGTGTCCGACTCTTCATGACCGCAATATGAAAACAATATAATTAGAGTGCTTTATAGGAGGAATGGCTAACCTGTAGGTCTCAAAATGGTGTTGGATTACAACTCTCAACATCTCTGACTATTGGCTATCCTGGGCTTGTCCCCCACAGCAGGGCAGCCAGCCTTCAGCCAGCCTGCACAAGATGGTTCCCAGTCTTTCTGCCCCCTTCTTCTTTTCCACAACCCTTGCTCAATACTCTCTTTTCCTGTCACCACCTCACACCTAGTTACCCTAGCAACCTTCCAAACCCCAGGCTCTGTTCACACCTCACAGCAAGGGCAAGAGCAGTTCTCTTGCATTTACGGCCATGTATCCTTATCCTTTGTGGATAATGGAGGTTAGGGAAGATTTTGCTCTATATTTTCAAAGCATAGCATCCCCCCCCCCTCAGTTCCTCTCTCTCACACACGCCATTCCAATTTTGTTAAATTCCATATTATATTCCAATTTCTTCCATCCTCACTTGTGCAGATATTTTTAAAATAAAACTTGCATTCTGGGGGGTGGGGTGCCATATCATAAATGTAGAGAAAAACCTTAAGTAAGCAAACTGTGGGCTCCCCTCCCCGCCATCGTCTCTTTCAATGAATGAAACCCACTCTCAATCCAAACCATTCACATCCTTGTAGCTGGCTTGTTTTGGCAGTTTCTTATCTCATCATCTCTGGCAAGCACCTGTAAAGGTAAAGGTAAAGGGACCCCTGACCATTAGGTCCAGTCGTGACCAACTCTGGGGTTGCGGCGCTCATCTCACTTTATTGGCCTAGGAGCCGGCGTACAGCTTCCAGGTCATGTGGCCAGCATGACTAAGCTGCTTCTGGCAAACAAGAGCAGCGCATGGAAACGCCGTTTACCTTCCCGCCGGAGCAGTACCTATTTATCTACTTGCACTGGCGTGCTATCGAACTGCTAGGTTGGCAGGAGGAGGGACCGAGCAACGGGAGCTCACCCCGTTCGAACCACCGACCTTCTGATCAGCAAGTCCTAGGCTCTGTGGTTTAACCCACAGCGCCACCCAACTCCAATTAAAGTCAAATTAACAAGATAGCCTGTGCTTCCAGGAATGGGATCGGGGTGTGTGTGTGTCATGACAGCCGGAGTGCTCCGTGCACCCAGTGCCTTTGCCTGCCCTCATATTGCATGGGGAAGCAAGTGCCAGGCTGCCAGGCAAACTGTGGATGAGAGCCTGGTTCCTCTTCCAACCGAAGAGGAATACAGATAATGACATTCCCCCATCATTATCTGATTATCTCTGTCGGTGTTGGGAGAGATTCCATTCCTGGTACACCGGAAACAGGAAGCCTGAGGACTTTTTTAAAAAGCAAAATAATGTGGCAATTGGAGAACTGGATATAAGACAGGAAATATGAACAAAAAAGAAAGAAATCAAAATGGACAGATTTTCCCACCTTTGCCTTTGCACATCATGTGCCAGTGAACACCACAAATTAATGATGTATGGAAAAGCACGTTCTTTTGTCTGCCCTAATAAATCCTTTTCACTGGGTGACTGCAGGGCATATCCTAGCACATTATTCCCTCTTATATCCTCCGCTGCCTAGCATATTCGCTCTCATATTCCCCTCCCACCTCATTCTGCCACATCTAACTTTTTATACAGGGTTAATTCATTGCCTGAAATTAGAATATTTTCTAAAAAGAAAAAGCCAACTGAGTACCATACAATTACATTATCATGCAACGTTCTCATAAATAATTCCTGTGAGCAGTTGGACATAGTAGGTTATAGAGTTGATTGCTTGACTGTATTTCTCTCCCCAAGGTATCTAGTAAGTTTTTCAATTTGCTAAATTGTATTTAGGCTCCTATTCAAGCTGAACTGTCTAGGAAAAGGCTCCGTCCGAGAGGCTGATTAATTATCCCGGTGGCCAAAGATCTCCAAATCTGAAAGCAGGAGGACAAAATCATGAAATGAAAGGTTCCTGTCCCTGCTTATTCCACAGCTGTCATTTCTGTCTCTCGTCTATGAAGGATGTTTGAGGAGGTGGGTTAAATACCTTGAAATGAAAGGACTTGATTGTCACAATGGCTGGTGTAACTAGGAAATCATTTACAGAGGTTTCATAGCACAAACGCAGCTTATATCCATAAGCATAAAAATCAGTCTTTTAACAAAGAGACCGAATCATTGAGTTGAATTCCTTTGTGTTTACCAAGGACTGTATGTGATCACTCTTGCAGGCAATTGAGAAATCATTTTAAATGCTTCTATGTAACACAGTAACATGGATCTATAGTGGAGCTGAAATCATTACATGGGCTTTGTGAAGAGGTTCGTGAAATGTGTGGGATTCACTGACACAAGGTTTGGCAATGGCCACTTGCATAAGCAGGTCAAAATCTAATTGGGGAAATTCATGATGAGTCTCTGAAAAGACTAAACCACCACACCTTTGCTGGACTTAGATGGTTATATGTTCAGGAGGCTGCAGATGCAAGGTTTCTGCATTGAGCAGAGGCTGGACTAACTCCAACATTAGAGGTCCTTCCAACTCAAACATATTCAGCCAGAGCAATCACAATCGTGTGGCTGGAAGTGGGCAGAGATGTTATGGATCCAACCCACAACCACAGCCCTGCCAAATCTCTGATCATAGATCAGTGTTGGTTCTTTAACCACCCACGCTCTGCAATTCTTGATTGTTCTCTTTCCCTTCCCATTGACAACAGTGGGAGGGAAACTACATACACCAGCACCAGGCTGGCATAAATTGGGAGCCGAGACAATGGACGCCACCAACACATCCCCAAACTCTGGGGCAGATATCATGCTCCGCCAATGGAAGGTTCATTCAATCTCATCCTAAAGCCCTCTCAGTCAGAATTCAGTAATGTTTAGGATTGCTCTCTGGCTTGGTGATTCTGTGAGATAGAAGGTATCTTTGAAATCTAGCAGCTGGGGGAGAAACAGCAGAGAAAGGTTATTGCCTTCATGCCCTGATTCTAAGCTCTTGGGGCATCAGGGCATCCACTGTTGGAAACAGTATTTTGGGCTAGACAGTGGTGAGGAATATAAGCTCTCCCAGATGTTGCTGGATTCCAACTCCTATCATCCCTCACTATTGGCCATGCTGTCTGGGGCTGATGGAAGTAGCAGTGCAACAGCAACTGGAGAATCAGGGTGCAGGCCAAGGTTTCCCCACCTTTGTAAAATAGAGACCTTTGTTCTGATCCAGCAGGGCTCCTCTTATTAACATATTAAAATTGCAAGACAGAAAAGAAGGAATAATGGTTTTGCTAAATTATTCATAGAACCTTTCCCCCCAAATCCACTGAGTATTTTGTAAACAGATAATAAGCATAACTCAACTACAGGGTTTGCAAGATACCCTCAAGTGTCATTAGTGATTCTTGATGGCGTTAATTAAGACATGCCACGCATTAAACTAGGCGATAATCAGTTATTGCACTAAATAGTTGCTGAAGTCTGTTTTATGTGAGACTAAGTTATTCATGAGCTCAACATAATGAGTCTGGAATTTAATGAAATCTTAACTTTCCCTAATTCTTTCTATAAAAAAAAAAACAAAAACCAGCATTTCCTCTGACAAGGCTTTAACCCACACAAAGCAACAATAAGTCTAAATACGAATGACTATGGTGGATGTCCCAGAAAAGGGGACATTTTACATTATGAAGTTATCAATGCTGACCCTTTGATTTTGCAGAGAAAAGTGTTAGAAATCAAAGACACTGAAAAGGCAAACAGGTGGAAAGATGACTGAGCTGTCATCGCTATTTAGAATTACACAGGACAATTTATACATGCAAGAAAGTATACACAGTTTGAGTGTCTTGTGCCTGAATGTACATTTTAAAAACCTAAAATCCATCCTGCACATAGAAAGCTAGTGCATGAGGCAGAAAACAATGTTCCTTATATAGTAGCATTCTTGTGAGAGGTGTTGCTTCTTTTTCTTTTGACATAAAGAACATTCAAACATGAGTTTTCTACTTCCAGACTGCTCCGTGCTTGTCATCAATTATTAGAGACAATGAACTCAATACAGCTGTTTGTGCATATAGCCCAGAGCAGATATCTCTGAAAATGCCTATCCATTCTTTGAGGAGAATAGCTGCAGCTAAGTAGTAGAAAAATGTTTAGCATGTGGGAGGTCCAACAGTCAATCTCTGGCATCTGCAGATAGGGCTAGGAAGGGCTCTCCGCTGAAACACTGGACAGACCCTGAGCTAGATGGACTGGTGGGCTGATGGTATAAGGCAGCTTCCTAAATGGCAGTGTCCAGAAAGGACTGTACCATTTACCCTTTCTTTGCATTTGTAATTCATCATCTGAATTATGTATGTTTCGAGCACAATTCAAAGTGTTGGTGCTGACCTTTAAAGTGCTAAATGGCCTTGGCCCTGGATACCTGTAGGAGCGTCTCCATCTCCATCATCCAGCCTGGACAATGAGGTGAAACTCCAAGGGTCTTCTGGTGGTTCCTTCACTGCAAGACATGAAGTTACAGGGAACCAAGCAGAGGACCTTCTTGGTAGTGGCACCTACCCTGTGGGGATGCCCTTCCATCAGATGTCAAGGAAGTAAACAACTACCGGTATTTGGCTTTTAGAAGATATCTGATGGCAGTCTTGTTCACGGAAGTTTATAATGGTTGATGTTTTACTGTGTTTTTAATATTTTGCTGGGAGCTGCTCAGAGTGGCTGGGGCAACCCAGTCAGATGGGCAGCATATAAATAATAAAAGCATCATGAAAATCATCACCACCACCACATTACCCATTTTTTCCTTCCCCTTTCACAAAGCAAAACAAATCAATCCACTCCCTACAGGCAATCTTATGCAACCTAAACTAGTGCTCTTCAATCTTGGATCTGCAGATATTGTTGGACTGCAACTCCCACCAGCCCAGACCATTTGCTAAGCTAACAATGGAGGGTGGAAGATATAGTTCAACAGCATCTAGGGGCCCAAGACTGAAGAACACTTGAAATAGACCACAAGCTGAAAGTTAAGGCCACAACTGTTTTTGGAGGTGAAAGCATAATCTCAGAATTCTGTGTGTGAATTATGCATGCAATGTAAGATTTATAGCCTTACCTAGTGAAAACTTTCAAAACAAATGATTGTTTTTCAGTACTAAGAACATATTCTGACTTCCCCTGTACTTATAAATACGTTCTTCTTCTGAATTAATCAGAAGGAAGAAAATGCAATAAACTGAGGGCTCTGCAGTTTACACTACTCTGCAAAATAGCTGCAGAAAATGATGTGTACAGCAGAGATCATGACTCAAATGGAAAACCATTAAAGGAAATGCACAATAATTGTGTTCTTAGCAGACAAAAAAAAAAAAAGATTTTGCAGAGAATAGAGGAGAAAGAAGGTAGTAGGTTCATTTGGAGTCTGGTGATATGGCAGGCAGGCACTGACATATTCAGAGGTAAGTGAAGGTTAATGATAGCAGTTCAGAGAATGGATTATGTCACTAAAGGCTTAAGTGTTCTCTGAAGTGTCAGAAATTATTGTAAAAGACCATCAGTAAAATCCTTCCACACATATATGTAGCTGACTGACTCCTGCTACAAAAGCTGAGGCTGCTGAACAGACTCTTGGGCTCAGGTATTGCTTAGGGGGCTTGTTGGGGATTGCTGCTATTGTTGTGATTGGTGTCTCTTTTTTGTATCTTTATTTTCAGATCTTATGATTTATGTAGAAATTGTTCAATTTTGTTGTGCACTATTTGATGTGTTTTATTTATTGCTTATGATTGCTTTTGTAATTTTTTTTTCAAGTTGCAAACCACCTTGAGCATGGTTTTATCTATGAAATAGCAGTATACAAAATGATGACAACGATGATATGCTGATAGGCACACTACTTTCTGGGCCTGCACATTTTCGCTTCTACTAGGTGAGGGGTACCACAATTAGGTTTTGCAGGTGCATAAATCCTTTCCTAAACTGAAGCTTGCACACCTCTTGATGGAGCCTGTTTCAATTTCATATCCCCAGCTCCATTTTTTTGTTTGTCCCATGTTTTCTCCAATACGTTGAGGACCGCCACTGCCCCTATGAACCAACCCAGATTCTATTATCATCATCTGAGGTCCTTCTTTGTGAGGGCCTTTGTAAGATGTCTGGTGGGTGGCAACATGAAAGTGGGTCTTTTCTGTGGTGGCTCCCTGATTGTGGAATGCTTTCCCCATGGAAGAGGAGAAAATCTTTTATCCTAGGCCTTTGGCTAATTAAACAACCTTATTGTTTTTTAAATGAGGTGGGGGGGTATTGTTTTCGTTGGTTACTCTGGTATGTATTTTTGTGGTTTTAGATTGTAAATCACCCTTTTATCCTCAGATGAAGGGCAGTATATAAATTTAACAAATCATCATTTTCAAGGGCTATGCTGTAACTGAGCTATTACTTTGCTATGGGCACTTCCCCTAACTTAACATGTAATGGTATTTTGGCACATCTTTTTTACACCAAAATAGGTCTTACAGCACCCTTTCGGCATGGTTGATGGGAAGAGTTTACCTGCTCATTTTGCAGTCCACTTTTAGGCTCTGCTATTCATGAAACACACAAGAGACTTCAGCACCTTCACAACAGAGAATTGTATTACAGTGGAACCTCAGGCTACATATGCTTCAGGTTACATAGGCTTCAGGTTACATACGCTTCAGGTTACATACGCTTCAGGTTACAGACTCCGCTAACCCAGAAATAGTGCTTCAGGTTAAGAATTTTGCTTCAGAATGAGAACAGAAATTGTGCTCTGGCGGCGCGGCGGCAGCAGGAGACCCCATTAGCTAAAGTGGTGTTTCAGGTTAAGAACAGTTTCAGCTTAAGTACGGACCTCCGGAATGAATTAAGTACTTAACCCGAGGTACCACTGTACTGCTAAACATAAGAAGAGCTGAACAAAATAACACCATACGATGACCAATGACAATGGCACTAAACACTATTTATGGGCTAAAACAAATAATCAGAAATTGCAACCAAAGTCTCTAAATCTTCTTCACCAGTTGCAGTAGAATAATTCAAAAGTTCGATATATACATAATTTGTCACCAAATATTACTTGAACAGAGTTTCCAGATAACCAATCTGTTCTGTTCAATGCTTCATCAGCCAATCTTGATCAATTCTTCATCAGCCAGACTTGTAAGAATTGATACGAGAAGGATGCAGTTCAATTTCTTAACAAGCCAATCTACATGTAAGTAAATATAAATGCTGTAGGAAATATCCTCTGGATCAGTGCTCATATGATACTGTAGTCACTGATAAGAAGACACTAGATGGTGAGGAGACAGATGGCACATCACCTAAGCTACAATGCCAGCAGTGGGTGGAGAAGAAAGAGACCCTGACTAGGCTTCCAAGATGAAAGAGAACCACCCTGTGATTTATACAGTGGTACCTCGGGTTACAGGTTACACACACTTCAGGTTACACACTCCTCTAACCCAGAAATAGTGCTTCAGGTTAAGAATTTTGCTTCAGGATGAGAACAGAAATCGTGCTCCAGCGGCGTGGTGGCAGCAGCAGGAGGAGGCCCCATTAGCTAAAGTGGTGCTTCAGGTTAAGAACAGTTTCAGGTTAAGAACAGACCTCCGGAACGAATTAAGTACTTAACCTGAGGTACCACTGTATTGTAAACCTCCTTGTGATCTTCAGATGAAGGGCAGTATAGAAATTTAATAAATGAAAATTTGCAGGCTCTTTAAAAGATAGATAGACATTCTGAATAGTATCTGACTTGCCCTATATCTAGATGTGTAGGTGTGTGTGTGTGTCTGTGTGTGTCTGTGTGTGTTCAGTTTCTGGCAGGACACAACACTTAACCCAAAATGAGGGGTTTTGGACAAGTGGATTCAGAGACAATAATAAGTGTCATATCTTCAAAACAATAAGAGCTCCCTTTCTTTCTTTTTTAAAAAAGTCTGTCTTCAGCCAAGTTTTATATGTTAAATTTAACACTCTTCGCTGAAACACCCCAGGAAAATGACTAGGTTTCCATTTGTGCTGGGGGCCTGCTGGAAGGAAAATCCATTCTGACAGCCAGACTCGACAAGCTGCTATGTTACTATCAGCTTCTTTTTTAGACAGAAATAGAATACACTGAAGGGGAGCTATGACATATTTAATTAAGCCCCAAAAGTTGGCAATCGCACAATATCCCGCACTTTGTCACCTTCCCCAACTGACCAATTCAGGAAATCACATAAGCCCATGAATAAAAAATAGGGAGCCACAGTATTTGTGTTTCAACCAGCCAGTGAATTAGCTCAAGAGGATTAGTAAATAATAGATCGCTATACAGGAAGAGCACAGATTTCCCCGTTTTTGCATAGTGTTCCAAACAGGGTTAGTTCAAATGGCAGGCAGGAAGGGAGAGAATAATTTTTCAATCAACTTTGCTGATGAGGTGCTGAGCTCTAATTGTCAGAAGGACTAATTAGAATCTCTGATGTAAATAAGAATTGCTTGTTTACTGTCAAATCTTTCACTCACTGTTTGCAACATATTTCTCGTGTGCTGAAATCTTTTGTATGGAATGGATGGATGCAAACTTGCTGGGAATGAAAGATAAATTACCAAAATGGAACATGAAAGGCTGGAAGAGAATAGATAGTGTGTACTTTTGGGAGATGGTTTTCAATTGAGAATGGAGCAGACAGGCATAAGGAAGAGGGGAGGTTTACAAGTCACATTTTTGATCACACCCAGCCAGAGGACACTGTTTATTCAGTTTTAATTCCCCCAAGAAGTTTCACTAGCTTATTTCCAGAATGTGCATTTTTAGAAGTATTATTGTTGTTGCTATAAATTCTGGAACAATCATCTCTGTATACCAAAGGGTACAAAATCAGAGCACTAGAAGAGGGAAATGTATAAATTAGGGAAGCAATTCTCATACTTGTACACGCACACATATATGTATATTTGCCAGCATTCTTTTTATGGGATGTATTAATAAGCTTTAACAGTAAAATGAATGCAAAAGAAAACAACAAGTCAACACAAATTAACAAATGTAGTGTGTCCAGTTTTGTGACAAAAGCACTGAAGGAACTGGTTTGTCTTGCAAATTAAACAGCAATATATAAGCACATACAACGTATTTATCCAAAAGTATCTTACCAAAAAGGTTGATGGGCCAATGTGAGCTTAAGAGATGAGTCATAATGGAATATTATTAAAAGAGTACATCAAACAAGACAAAGAAGCAGTCATTTCAAAAAACTGAGATTTGGCTGTAGGCAGGTCTATTGTACGTGTTGTGCATTCTTGTACATGTTCACACAGAAGTAAGCACCACTGTATACATTGCATTGCACCTAGGACTGTGATCCTTGTTGTTTATATATGTGCCTCTCTGTGTGGAGGCCAATTCAGTAGCTGTTTTTCACACTTGAAGACTAAAGATTTTGTGATGCTGCATCCACATTTCTGACATGCACAGCTGGTAGAGCAGCTTTAAGGAGGGATGTGCCAGACCGACCATTTAAAAAACTAGCAGAACAAGCTCACATCTTCTCCCCTCTTTCCCCTACATGTGGTCACATCAACACCATTCATTTCCAGCACTGTTATACCACTTTAACATTCATGTCTAGCATTTCCTTGGGTGGTGAGGCCAGACTGTGTGGCCTTTTACCACCAAACACCGCAACTATGCTTTTCATATATGAGGGGGTTCATGAGAAATCCCTCTATACATATCTGTAAGTGAAGTTTCTCACTTGCTTCTGCCTTCTGGAGAAATCGTATCCTCCCTAAAAGAGGGCATGTGTTGAGGTGAGGCCTGGAGACTGACCACCTGTGTTGTGGGTGGGTAAGATTGGTCAGCCAGAACACCCAATTGATAGGTCCCTCGATGTTGGGTTCAATCTGGCCAATGGGGCGCAGTCTAAATGGATCGAGGGACCTATATATACCCACGCACGTGACCCAGAGCTTCTCTTTCGGCTCGTGCATTCAGAACACCTGCCCACCTCTCCCCACTTTTAGGGTATTTTGTGATTGACCTTGCTATGCCGTCATGTGTTGTCTGTCATTGGGACAGGGGCACAACAGGAATTTCCCCACTTGGCTGATTGGCTGTTGCCATTTGGGTTTCGCCTGCCACGTAGCAATTCGTCACAACTTGTAAGGTTGCGGATAGGCTCTGGTTCAGGTGATAGGAATGGGAGAACATTTTTGCCATCCCTATGTGAAGGGTATTCCATTAAAGGAATCCAGGAACTCAACTGGTTTGGTCAACCCCCAAGAGGGGGTTGTGCCCGTGCCTGAGTCCAGGGGGGCATCTGGGAGGTGAACTTAGTTCCCGGCTTTTCGCCTACCTAGGTGTTCACCCTTGGCTGACCTATGATGGTGCCCTGGGTCAGCACTGCCTGCAAGGGTGCAGGGAGCTAGTCAAACCAGAGCCTATGAAACCTACTCACCTACTGTAACCAATAAAGTTGTGGCCTAAATTCTGCCAAAAATCAAAACTAAAATTTGAGTCAAGTGTGACTTTATTTAGGGGGGAGGTCTCTGGGTCTGAACATGCAACTGAGAAAGTTGTGCATAACATTCATCCATAATCTTGTTCTCTAGTTCTGTGAAATTCACACATGCAGCGAGACTTTGATATTAATAATCCCACTTTTGCTCAATGTGGAATTCAGCTGAGAAACCATCTGGTCATATCCATGCCAGAGTGGACGGAATTTGTATTTATATAAGACTCCAAATCTTTGGTCCATTTCATAGCGGCATGTGCACCATGTAATGAATAGCTCAGAATAAGACTTCCATAAGTAGTCTTTTCCATGTACAATGCTTCTTCTCACTCATTGCTTTCATGGATGCACATCTTCTCCCTTTTGGTGCTAGCTTATGCAAAAAGGGAACGAATGGGTGGAACATCTGTGCTTTAATACCTTTCATCTCATTTGGAGAGCTCTCTGAAATTGCCTGCCTTATAACTCACATAGAGGATTTCATGAATCATCAATAAACCCTACCATCAAACCTGCCACTGGAGTGTGGAAAGAGAGAAAATCTATGATCCATAAGAACAAAAATAAAAAGCTTGTTTTTCAAAGATTAAACTTTAGCTCTCCTCGGCACCACTTGAATTTTTAATCTGCTCATTTGATAATGTCTATCACTAGAGTGTAGTGTCTGAACGCATAGGTGGGGAAGGTATCACATCTGCATCATCTCTGGTCATGTCTGTTGCTAAGCATTTCACATTTTCACACTGACATGTGTAGAGACAAACATGTGTATACTGTGTTAGCATGATTAGCACTTCACAAAAGCCTTGCTTGGGCATTCTGCACATGAGGAAGGAATGCACGCTCTACAATTACTATCACCATCAAGGAACACAGGGCAAAGGTGGGAAGCCTCCTCTAATCTGAATTATTCAAAATCATACTGCAAGTTTCCTCAAATACATGTTCAAATAGCCTACCGTGCACTGGATGGTCACAGGGGCAGAACATACCGGTAGGTTTTTTACATATATCAAGATTGTCCAAATAGGGCTAAACAAAAAGTGTGCAGACCATACAAAAGGAGAATACTTAGGTTGGGCTTCCTGTTTATAGAACACCAATGCAAATATGAACACACAAAAATGGAAGGGGAAGCTGTGTGTGTGTGTGTGTGTGTGTGTGTGTGTGTGATATCTATCTATCTATCATCTATCTATCTATCTATCTATCTATATCCCCATATCTGATTCCTCATGGGGGAGTTTTCATGGGGAATAGTCCAGAAACTGCCAAATGTTACTATCTCCTAGCAAGAGAAATGCTTTCAAAAAACTAAGCTTTCAACACCTTAGAGCCCTACAGATGTTTTGTACTAAAACTTCCATCAGCCCCAGCCATCATGGCCAATAGCCATGGATGATGGGAATTGTTGTCCAAATCATTTGGAGGGCACCAGTTTGAGGAAGGCTAGTCAAGAGGAAAATGGAAATGAAGGCTTTTGAGAATTGTATAACAACTTCTCTGTTACCGTTCAAGCCTACCTCATAATTTATCTCTCCAAATAACAGTGGCTTTTCAAACAAGTTCAAATTACAATAAGATGTTCCTACAGGAAAGGGAGGGAAAAGACTGTCATTTGAAGTGGGGAGAGCAAACAGACAGAAGGACAGTGGAGCTTTGTTGAGAGCATCTCAGCTAATAGCCAAAGAAATGGTGAATAGGGAAGCTTTGATTCACATCACTTTCATACCCAAGTAAATGCCTTGACTGGGCCTCTGAGAATTGCTGGTGCCTCTCAAAGGTGTCTAGGTATGATGGGATGAGATCACTGCATGCACAGGTGGAGACCCCCAAGCTTCAGATGACCCCCGGAAGGAATAATGACACCTGAAACATGTTATAGGATTATAATGAAGGTCATTTTGGAAAATAATAGTAATTCAAAACCCCTGGATCACAGGGCACCAAGGCAAAGTTAGAGTCTGTTCACATGATACTGGTACCCAGCATTGCCTAAGAATTATTGCAATGTTTAATTGTCACCCTTGCCAATTCAAATGTATAGGGAACAGACAGGTGGAGAGACAAACCGCTTACCAAAATGTATAGTAGATTCACTTCAATGCTTAAAACAACTAAGGTTCAGCACTAATCAAGATTGTGAAACTAATCAGTTTCACAATCAACTGCAGATGCTTTAAGATTCAATCTGATATGGAGGTCACACATATGGGGGTAAGAAATACCAGCTTGTAGAACTTAGGTCTTTACTATACTTTTGGTTCCCTTATAATGACTTGCATTTTTATTATCTCTGCATTCTTTTATCTTTTTTTCTTACTGTCAGGCTGTGCTAGACTTCTGTCTATTTGGTTTCCCTTGTTGTAAAGCACAGCAGAAAAACTAGACCTCAGAGGCTCTGCAACATTTCAATCTCAGTATGTGATGAAGTACTACACAAACCAACTCTGTCTGACACAAAATGAAATTGATTATTTTTTTGCTGAATACACTGATTAAGCACACTCATGACTTTATGGATTTGGGCTGTAAATGTTAGGGGAAAGACATATCTCCAAGAGCACAGCCTATATATAACTTCATGGTGCAAACTGCAGTCGCTAATCTTTTGAAGCTTTGGATAAAAGAAAAGGAAAAAGAAGAAAGAACATTGATAAAAAGCCCAAATGATAGTTGCCCAATTATGTGGCATGACAATAACAATACCGGCCTACCGCCTGAGACATCATACTGCTGCCTTTCTATTTTGCAGACCCTGTAAAAGAGGCTGCTAACTATAATCTTACATGGTTAGAACATTAATACTTTTGCTAATCCGTGACCTCTCAGGTGTTACAAACCCCTAGGCAGAGCTCATAAATATTCCTGTTTAGTACAAACTCATAACATTCACAGTTTGCAAATAACTACTTCAGCATGTTTGGAGATCCTGTTATTTTCCCCTGCTGTCTCAAAGCTCTACTGTCGAGACAATAAGTTGCTGCAGCAAATCCCTACAACTCTGTCATGCTGGCTGTTTTCCTGCTGCCACCACCATGCCTCTGTCACCATGCTGTGCACCAAGACTTGATTGAAAACACATATCTGCCACTGAAAACTGCAACCCTGTGTCAAGGTGCTCCTCCTTTTTCCTACAACATGCAATAACAAAAATTCATGATTTGATATCATCAGATTGTGTGTATTCCACACTTTCACTCTACACTGATAACTACTGTGGTGCCTTGGCCAAAGGCCAAATCACAATGGGGAAAGGTCATAGCTCAATGGAAGAACATATGCCTTGCATGCAGAAGGTCCCAGATTCAAACCCCAGCATCTCCAGGTAGAGATCCCTGTTTGATACAACAATACTGAGATAGATGGACCAATGATCTGGCTTCAAACAAGGCTGCTTCCTATGTTCCTATTTGAATGGTGTAAGGCGGATTAGGAATTGCAGCACCATGGAAAGCTCCAAGAGAACACCTTGCTCCAACAAAAGCATAGGACTGGGCAGAAGACTTTTATGCCTCTGGGTTCACCACTCCCAAGCTTCACCTGTTACAAAAGGCCTTAAAGGGGCAAGTCTCTGCCTTGGAGTTTTAGCACCCTTCCATTTCTTGGACAACTCCCCACAAATTCATTGCCTCTGCTGACTAGACAGTCTGGGACTGGCGGTCCCTGACATGGAAGGGGGTGATTCTGCAGGAAATTGCAGAATCTACAGGTATGGACTCTGAGGATCCTGATTCAGGTATCTCTGGCTCAAAGGCACTTAATCCAATGAGCTCTGACTCAAGCCTGGTCAAGATGCTGGGCAATGGATTGTTTTCCAGCACCTCCCCCTCTGATCAAATCATACTTTTTCTGTCACTACATATTAAAGGCGAGGGAAGCGGGAGCTTGATTGACATGTGTCCCAGTGTTGTTCATCACATTTAGATCCACCCTATTAGCAGGGCAATTCAGGACCATCACCTCATTCATTGTACTAGATGCATATTGAAACTCATTGGCATAGTCCAGAGTTTTGTGGGACTACAATGAAAAATACAGAGGGCCATGCAGACGTATGTTTTTCTATGCCATGCTGTGTATGCAAATGTTCAGTGCATCTGATGAGCTGCTCTTGGTATTATACAGAATGGGAGAACCCCTGCTGTTGTGGAGCTCAGCCCAAAAGATGCCCACCAGAGCTGTTCCACTTGGGATTTAAATTGTAGGTTGGGACTTAGAGCTAAACTCAAATTTCTCAAAAGGCATCATTCTGAGAAAGCCTCTTAGATTATTTCTATCACCGCCCTCACTCCTGTAAAAAAGGCCACCTTGCAAAATATTCTCTACCATTTTGTTACAGTGACCAACCTCCCACCCCGCCATACACACATATAATGTCCCAGAACTACACCAGGACAGGGAAGGTCAATGGAGGATTCAAAATGGTGGCAAGGTTGTTGACACAGTTGTGACTGTTGTCTTCTTAACAGAAAGAAACCAATAAACAAATACCGGGGGGCAGGGGGGATAAGCTGTACTACCATCACTGGTAATGAGTCCCACTCCTGAGAAACTTTAGGAGAATTTTTGCTTTTCCTGGATAAGTTTAATAAAATGCTACCCTGATTTCTCTGCCCACTAACAGGGTTGTTTGCATACAGCTCTGACTGAGGATGGATTCATTTCGGCAAAACAACAGGACTTGCTGCTATACTGAATCAAATCAAACTCTAAATCATGGTATCATGGTCACTAGAGATGTTCAGGATTTTAAATTATGTTGCTTATAGTGAGAAATCCAGCTGAATTCCCATCTTTGGTTTATTTCAATATTTTAAAAGTGCACTTTCATTAATAAATAAAATGTAAAATAAATAAATGCTTGTACAATGCCAGCAATAATTGATGTTAGCAGAAAGGAACTCTTAATAAGCACTCCCTCCAGCGCTCTAAATTAAGTTTATTTATGGCCACTGAGGAGCCATATAAAATGTAGTCTACATGCCACAGACATCAACAGCTAATTAAATAAATGATGTTTCATCTCTGTGTGAAGGTAATAAATAAGCTTGCACTGGTTAAATTTATATGTGCCAGGCAAAACAATCCTATTGTACCAGGACTGGAGATATGCCACCATATCCAGTGCATGATCAGCCAGGAGGGGAAGGGGGAAAAATACACAGCCATGAAATACGAAAGTGGTTTAAAAATGGCAGATGTGCTTCTATCATCTCTGGGAATTCTGGTACTGCTCACAAATCAGCAAGTGTGGTGCCACAAATAGCCAAATGCACCCCCTCCAAGAGAGCCAATGAACTTGCTATGATTGGAACATGCCCCCAGCATGCAGTTCAATCCTCAACATTTCTAGGTACAGCTGGTGACGTCCACTTGAACGAGATCCTGGAAAGCTTCTGCCAGTCAGTGTGCTGAGCTAGATGGTCAAATAGACAAAAGGCAGCTTCATGTATTCCCATGTTGCTAAAAAGAAGTGGGGCAAGAAGAGAAGAATAGAATTTCAGGGGTGGAAGAAAATGGAAAGATGTTCACCCAAGGGAGGGAACCAGCCATAAAGGGAGTCAAGCAAGGGTGTATTCTAGTCCTGGCACTGTTCAGCTTATATACACAGTGGTACCTCGGCTTACAGACGCTTCAGGTTACAGACGCTTCAGGTTGCAGAGTCCGCTAACCCAGAAATAGTACCTCGGGTTAAGAACTTTGCTTCAGGATGAGAACAGAAATTGCACAGCGGCAGCAATTAGCTAAAGTGGTACCTCAGTTTAAGAACAGTTTCAGGTTAAGAATGGACCTCCAGAATGAACGATTAAGTTCTTAACCCGAGGTACCACTGTATATGATATTGTCCAGTGTCTAACATCTCCAGAGTATCATGCCCCTAAATTGGCCACAAAACCCATCTCAATTCTATTATATGCCAATGATACGGTTCTTCTATCCCAAACAAAAGCTGGCCATGAATTACAAGAAAACCAAAGTCATGGTTTTCTCAAGAAACTATAGGGCCCATAGACGGCGCTTGGACAACCAGCTAATTGAACAGGTCAAAGTTTTTAAATATCTTGGCCTTATTTTGCAGTCTATGGGGTCATGGGGAGCACACCAGAAATGTGCAAAAGAAAAAGCTTCCCAAAACGTGAAAATTATAACATGCTTTTTCCACACAAAAGGTTGTAAACATATACCATCAATCCTGGAAGTGTTCCAAGCTAAACCCGTAGCACTGTTATTATATGGGGCTCAGATTTGGACAGGCACTCACCTTGGATCTACAGAAGCTGTCCAATCAAAGTTCTTAAGGCAAATTTTCTCTGTACCACCCTGTGTCCCAAACGCATCTGTGCACCTAGAGGCTAATCTTCCCTCAGTAGAACTACGGATCTGGCATAGGACACTGAACTATTGGCTTCGCCTAAACTCAAATCTCCCTGGTCTAATATCCCTAGTGCTACAAGAGTGTCACAAGAGCGCCTGGACTACAATTGTCTATCAAAAACTTCACTCTTGTGGTTTATCACCACAACAGCTACTCACTTTGGGTTTTAGTAAAGCAAACAGTCTAATTTGTCAGCGCCTAAATGATATCGAGCGTCAGAACAACTTGGCCACAATAAGAAAATTTTGCCCATGGTATGACTATTTTCCACCTTCCCATTTTGACTCACTGGCACCCTATTTGCATAACCTAGCAATTCTAAAATATAGATGCACTTTTACTCTCACAAGATTGATTGTATTGCCCTCGGCTGTACTTGAGGGACGATTCCAGCAGATTCCACACGAAAAGAGCTTATGTCCCTGTGGAGATGGCAGTACCAAATCAGTGGCACATGCCCTACTGGCTTGCACTCTTTATAAAGACTTGAGGAATGAGATTATCACCCCTCTTTTATTGTCCATTCTGGGTCGCCCAACCACTGCCACAGTGTCCTTTTTCTTGGCAGATCAAGATGAGCAGATGACAGCAAAGGCTGCAAGGTTTTTAGCTGGGACAATCAGAATAAGATCCACTATTTGACTATTGATTCAAAACCCTAAAATGTATTTTATATAACTGACTTTTTATTTCTATATTTTGTATATTGTATTGTTTTATTGCTAAGGCCGAGGGCTGAAGATTTTCACCCAAGGGAGAGAACAACGTCTCTTGAACAATGTGGCGTCATTCAAATATATTCTATGCTATAGACTGCTGACTGTATTCTTACACTGTAGTTCCACTGTATACCTCTGGATTTTTTGTTAAGAAGGGTGTTTCCAACTGCAAATCTTCCTACCCAGGAGTTCTACTTGTCTTAGATGCATTTTTTTCCTGCAAGACTTCTTACAGGGACTTTTGTGATTAGCCCCCCCCCCCATACACAAGCACATTTTTGTTTTGGTCAGGAGATTGCACTTTAAGGGCGCCTAATCAATGCTTGCATCATGCTAGTGGGTTAAACCACAGAACCTCGAACTTGCCGATCAGAAGGTCAGCGGTTCAAATCCCCGCCACAGGGTGAGCTCCCGTTACTCGGTCCCTGCTCCTGCCAACCTAGCAGTTCGAAAGCACATCAAACTGCAAGTAGATAAATAGGTACCGCTCCAGCGGGAAGGTAAACAGCATTTCCATGCGCTGCTCTGGTTTGCCAGAAGTGGCTTAGTCATGCTGGCCACATGACCCAGAAGCTGTAAGCTGGCTCCCACGGCCAACAAAGCGAGATGAGCACCACAACCCCAGAGTCGGCCATGACTGGACTTAATGGTCAGGGGTCCCTTTAGCTTTACATTATCATGCTAGTGGAAACTTTTAAGTTATGCCTTCCACTTACAAGTTTGCCTGTGGGGAACGGTGGTGGAAACCAAATGGGATCTACTACGCAGCAAGTTTAACGATAGCTGCTCTAGACCAGGCTTCCTCAACCTCAGCCCTCCAGATGTTTTTGGCCAACACCTCCCATGATCCCTAGCTAGAAGGACCAGTGGTCAGGGAAGATGGGAACTGTAGTCTCAAAACATCTGGAGGGCCGAGTTTGAGGAAGCCTGCTCTAGACCAATCATGGTTCTATATGCCATTTCAATTCCACCCTACTTCTTCCTGTGCCCATCCAAATTTGAGTCCCTCCCACCTCCTATTTGTTTCTGCCTGACAATTAAATCAACACAAGGAACGGTTAGCTTGAGATCAGGTCACTGCAGCTGACAACAATCGATTTGGGCTGATTCCCTCCTATTACACAAAGGCGTTCTGACAATGCTATAAAAACCTTAATGAGCTTTCAGACACTGTTTCATGCAGCCCAGGCACACAGAGAGAAGCTTCCAGCTGTGATTTCCACTTTTCCCCCCCTAGTGCTGTCTCGTTCACTGTGTTTCTTTCACGCAGTTGAGAGATAGGGCATTATCAGCTTATCTGGTGGTCATTATGTAGTTTGAGAGCAACTAGCATTAAATTTCAGTACATTCAGAGCCATTTAATCCCAATGATGTTATTGCAGAGTACTTCACAAAGCAGTGCAAAGTCACGCTTGATGGTACACAGAATCCAGAAAACCTACGATTTGCAAAAGAGGCTCCATTGTTGTCTCAAATAAAAGTGCCATAGTTCCTTTAAACACACACACACATTGAAAGTTTCGCCTCATGTAATAAAGCTTCCCTGATTCTAAGTGAATGCAATTAATGAAAATGCCATCATGCTGTCTATGAGCATTGTTTACGAATAGCCTGTTTGCCTTTAAGAGCACTTTTGCTTCTTATTCCTTGAAGTGTGTGACAACTATAACGATGTTTTCATTTTAATCCTTTAATAGGCAGCTAGCACCTAATAATTCCTTAGCTTTTGTTTTCTTAAATCACCTCAGAATAGACATGCTCCGCATCTGAAACAGCTCCCCTTACCCGTACCACCATGGGATATGGATGTGAATTATAACCATTTATGCTCCCCAACACAATCCATGTAGAATTTAAACTAAATCACATACCAATTAACAACATGTTAATGAACTAAACTGGAAGATTAATGGAAGATGAAAAGAGCCTCCAGCAATCATTAAGAGGACTCCTAGTCCCTTCACCTGCATCTCTATTTAAATAAACCCTAAACAATATATTTCGGGGGGGGGTGTTGACAGCCCTTAGCAATTCCTAATTATAAGTTTCGTGGAAAGCAGAAAGAACCATCACGTCATTGAGCCAAAGTGGCTGGATTTGAGCCAATTGTGACAGGAAAATTGAAAGAAGCAGGAGACCAAGATCATGTGACCCCCCCCCACCCCATCCAGCACAATGGACAGGGTAAGAGAAGGGGCAAAACATAGAAAGTTGTCTTATACAGAGCCAGTCCAATGACCCATCAAGCTCATCTACACAGAATGTCCGGAACCCTTGGCCTACCTGGCAGCAAGTCAGTATGCCAAGTCCAAAATCCAAGGGTCAATCCATGCAAGTCCACAGTCCCAAATCTGAAGATCAGGACTCAATCCAATTAGCCAAGTGTGAAGTCCAGCAAGCCAAGGTCTATCACAGGCTTCCTCAAACTTGGCTCTCTAGATGTTTTGAGACTACAGTCCCATCATCCCTGACCACTGGTCCTGCTAGCTAGGGATCATGGGAGTTGTAGGCTAAAAACATCTGTAGGGCCAAGGTTGAGGAAGCCTGATCTAGGGAGCTGGGCTGTGGACCCTTGCCTGTCTCAGCTTCCCAGAGTGCTTTGCCCACTGCCCCCTATATATGATGCAATCCACACATCCCCAAGCGATGTCCACATCAGAACATGGCTATCCAGCAAATGTTGCACTTCTCTGAATAAATGTTCCTACCCAGCTCAATTTGTCTAACCAGAAAGATCATGAGCCACCAGTGCCTAAATTTTATCACCTCTAAAGTGTTTGAGATATGAGGGAGGTTCATTCTTTTTACAGACAGTAAGCCAGATCATATCCAAAACAGCTTTTAAAAGCCCACTCAGTTTCAAAAGCAGTTTGCTCTCTGCACTGAAGACTTGCTTGCTGTTCATCAAACTCTAGCCCAAAGCTTCCCTGGACAGGCAGAACTCTTCTTTGGATGCATTAGTTACACAAGGGCACATATGCAAAAATAGAATTCAGATTTGTGTCTTCGTTTCTGCTCAGATTGCCTGTCACATAAGATTGCTGTTCTCTAAATATATGTATGTGTATTTTATTACATTTACCCAGCTGGGATAAATTATCTTTAAAGTTAAAGGTCTTTGCAGTGCATAAATGAAGTATTTGGACTACTTGAAACAGCATCCAGATGATTGGAAATATGGCATTTTTTATTGGGTTTGGCAGGAGTAGGATGCTGACATGCTGCAATTCAGGTCGGATAGCTGGCCAAAGCTTTCTTTCTTTGGGCCAAACTACACATGACATTAGTCATGTGTATGAACAAGCACGTTTAAACTGGCCACTTTTATTCTGGAGAAAAAATAGTGTCTGGGCCCTGATTCATGATGTGCTTCTGACCTGGACCGGGGGTCTGTGCTGGTTTTCTACTAAAAATCACTCCTATCTCCCTGCTTTTTTGCTTCCAAAACTGCTGTTCACTGCAAACAGGACCTTCAGGAGTAAATAGAAATCAGTGGGGGGGGGGGGGCTTATGTTCTAAATTAGGGTCCCATAGCTGTTTGGTCTCCAAACTAAAAGTGGACAGGTGTAAATCTGAAACATGATACATGCAGTTTTGAATTATTATTTTTTAAAAAAACTTTTAAACTGTCCCCTTTAGTTATACCTGCAATGACCATTTAACTTGCAGCAAATAGGAAGTGGGAATGACTGTCTCCGGGTAATGAAAAGTTCCACCCACTGACTTTTGCATATCAAACCATTGTTAAACACAAGAGCACATCAGACCACTGTTTTCAGCGGTCAGTTGGTGAACCTATTTTCCTTTATGTAGCCTACCCCAAGAATGCAACAAGAGGCAGCATGACGATAAACCAATCCTGCTGGGGCCCTCCTGCTCAGTCTGCTGAGCGGGGTGCTGGACCCCTGCCTGAAAGTCCAGTCCTGACAGCACCAAGCATTCTCCTGTACAGGCACCACTAGGATCTGAGCAACATTTGAATGACTTGTGAATGTGGTTTTAATAAATGCGTGGCAAAAGGAAAGAAATATTTAATAATGAGAACAAAAGGTGTGTTGAAACAAATACATTGGGGTGACATTGCTTATGTTTTTGCTACATTATGTGAACATAGAAAGCTGTTAGATTCCTGCTCCATGATTGCAGTCATGGGATTGTTGTCTTTCACATGACAGTATATGTTTTGACTCCACAGAGTGGGAAGACAGGATGTTTGTGTTACTGTGTTCTGTGAAGTGGGACTATTGTCCTTTGTTCTTTTTCTCTTTGCTGTCTGATGCTAGAGAGAGAGGGAGCCATGTTGCAGTGCTCTGTGTGTTTATATGTAAATAAAGGTAGATTAGCCAAAATGCTGAGTTGCTGAGGTCTGTCACGCAAGATGCACAAACTCTGCGGATCCTCAAGTGTGCCGGTGTCTGTTGGCATCAGTCGCTGTGATGTTTGGGCTGAAGAAAGCTTATGAAGCTCCCGAACGATCGACCAGGAGGGAGGGAACATGCCAGTCGGGCATGTGTCTCTGCAAGGATCCTACTCGTGTGTAGGTGCTGAACTCCTGACAAAAGCTGCCTTATACTGAGCCCATCATTGGCCCATCTAGTTCAAAACTGTCTACACTGGCTGGCCACAGCTCTTCAGGATTTCAGACATGGACAGGAGAGGTAGGTTGCCAGCAGTACTCATGTTACCTCCCACCACCTGTTTGAATGGGCAATGCATTGTTTCCTGAATGTTTCACAGTTGTTCAATTTTTTGATCAAGCTGAAAGAAAGAAAGAAAAAGGTTAAAAAAACACACTAAAAGCTTCCTGAAGTATTTGGTACACTGTGTTTAGGTTGTTACAGGCTGAGATATGTTTTGCTTTCTCTAGGGAAGAGATGTTATTACATGGTATCATTGCTAAGCTGACACAAGGACATTTTTCACATAGGGTAGCATAGAATACATTTAAATGTTGGTGACAATGAACAAAGTGTTCCACTTAAACCAATATGGAAACCATTCTCTTGTGTGGAAGCAGAAGCTGCAATTTTGCATTGAGCTGAAAACTGTCAAAAGCAATCTTTCGTTCTCACCAGTAACACCAGGTTGAAACTTAGACGAAACATGTTGTACTCTCTGCTAACAGCCTCAGGATTTCAGGCACCTTGCTATGTCTGGTGTCACATAATGCAAAATGCAAGACTGCTCTGTACAATATACGAAGAAAAGGTGAAGGTGCAGAAATTCAAAGGATTCATTTCCTTAATAGAGTGCTACTTTAACATTGTGGAACAACAATAACAAATGACCTCAGCCATGCGGTGAAACTCTTAAAGCAAAAGCAAATAGGAATAAGAATCACCAAACCACGACTTAGGGCTGAATGTGGAGCTACATAGTTGGAAGAGGCGTTACTCACAGATCTTCATGTATTAATCACATGATATGTGTGTCATATGATTGCTGGCAAGCAGAGCCATATTTCTGAACCCATCCACAATGAATAGTATACTACTTAGCCTGGACATTTATGAGTTGCTGCAGACTGTACAGATTAAATTTCATGTGAGCAGTTGTATATGTGTAGGTTTCCACTCAGTTGGGAATCCTATGTGATGAAGAGTCTCAAAAGTTCTCATTCCTGACCCAGACTCAAGCCAGGATGACTCCTCCTCCGATGAAGAGCCTGATAATAAAAAGTCCAAAGAACCCATGGGGTCTCTTAATTCCAACATTACCTTAGATACCTCCAGCATCTCTGCAAAAGCAGTACCAGACCCACCTGGTTCCTGACTCATTCTTGGCAGTGAGGAAGTTGAACTGCCTCCCAACCCTAGGAAAGCATCAGAGGACGCAGGCAGCCACTATTGACAGAGTGTGAGCCTCAAGGCCTGGAAGCACCAGGCTTTGCAGGATCAAAGGATCTCCTCAGAGACCCTTGAAGGCTGGGCTAACGAGTTGCAGCTGGGATGAGACAGGATCTGGGTGATCAGAAGTTCTCAGATGGAGACAGTTAGCTACTGGAGCATAGGTCCTTAGCTCTGTGCATCCTAGCTGACTGGCCTTGTGCTCTTTGACCCTTGGGCACCTGCTAATACCTTGCTCTCGGAATCTTGCATACCTTTGGATGACTCCACTGTGTTTCGACTTTGGCTTTACCTTGTGATCCTCCTATTGGACGGCTCACATTTGGACTTGCCTCACTATTCTTGACCTCAGCTTCTCCTCAAGACATTGACATCTGAGTGCTACCAAGCTCAGGCAGGGTGATAGTATGGAAGCCTATACAGGAGGAGCAGCTGCAAGTACAGTGGTACCTCGGGTTAAATACTTAATTCATTCTGGAGGTCCGTTCTTAACCTGAAACTGTTCTTAACCTGAAGCACCACTTTAGCTAATGGGGCCTCCTGCTGCTGTGCAATTTCTGTTCTCATCCTGAAGCAAAGTTCTTAACCCGAGGTAATATTTCTGGGTTAGCGGAGTCTGTAACCTGAAGTGTCTGTAATCTGAAGCATATGTAACCCAAGGTACCACTGTATAGGCAATAATCAGTGTAGGCATCTGCACCAAAGTGTAGACATCCAAGTGGGCCAGCAGTACAGCCCCACTCCCTGGTAGTGATAGAGAAGAAATTTGACAGCTGACAGATGAAGAAACGGAAGGGTTTTGTTAGTTTGTTTCTTAACTTTATTTTCTCTCTCTCTCTCTTTTAATCCTTCTTTTATCTCTTTCTCTTTCTCTTTTTTCCTTTCTTTCTCTTTCTACTTTTTTCCTTTATTTTCTGTGGACCTATGTTTTTATTTTATCTAGATTAATGTTTTAGTTTGGACAAAAAAGACATTTGATAATAATCATTGTAGCTCTCATTATAAAATCTAATAAAATTTATTTTAAAAAAAAGAAATTTGATTCAGTTCTCATTTAAAGGTGAACCTACCCAATTTGCACTTTCTCAATTAGCATGTGAACCAAAACACAGCTATTCTTGAAATGTGCATATATCTTATTTTTTCATTGTGATTCTCCAACCAAGTAATGTGTACAAAATTGTTGTTGTTGTTACAGTTGATTTATTAATAACCTTCTAAACCACTGCCTCAAGGAAGCTGCCACTTTTATTTATTTACTACATTTGTTGGTCTGTTTTTCTTGCCCAAGGCAACTCGAAGCAACTTACAACCAAACACATTAAAAAAAATTAAAACAGTTTTTAAAAACCCAAAAGAATAGATACATTTAAAACCAAACTAAAACTCTTAACAAATGGACATTCATAGTAATGAGCCATCTATCCAGCTGGGGAAATGCATATACTTGGGTAGAGGGTACCCAGAAATGAGTATTTCAGTGAAAATGTCAGACAAAAATGAATGGTATTAGGGGAAATTGCTTTGCAAAAGTAGGCACAATTGGTGAAGTGGACATGCAAAGATGTGTACAGTGGTGCCCCGCAAGAGGAATGCCTCGCAAGACGGAAAACCCACTAGACAAAAGGGTTTTCCGTTTTGGAGGTACTTCGCAAAACGAATTTCCTATGGGCTTGCTTCGCAAGACGAAAATGTCTTGCGAGTTCCTGCGATTTTTTTCCGCTCCCCACCCCCTTTTTCTAAGGCACTAAGCTGCTAATAGCCTTTTAGCAGCTAATCCACTAATCCCTTAAACCTTTAATAGCCGCTAATAGCCGCTAAACCGCTAATAGCGCTAATCCGCTAATCCGCTAATGGGGTTGCTTCGCAAGACAAAAAAACCACTAGACAAAGAGACTCGCGGAATGGATTCTTTTCGTCTTGCGAGGCACCACTGTATATTGGGAGAAATTTTACCAGAATGCAGGTGAATTTTGATGAGGACTTTGCAAAAAAATAAACAAATTGAGTGGAAATGTGTAGAACTGAACTAAAGATTAGAAAAATGAGCAACTGAAATAATCACATTTGCCCATCTCTACTTCCTCAAGCACAGTATTCCACTCTTCTGAAGTTTTCTTTAGCCTTTCTTTAGTAAACCAAGACTTCCATACACATAAAAAGATGAGCATCCCAAATATTTCACTACGGCTGTGCAAACATTTCTCACACAGGGGCATATTTGATTGCTCATTACTTCTTCTTCTTTTGCATTTAGCAAACATAAACATTCCCAGATGAATGCCTGCACTGTAGGAATGTTTGCTGATTTCTAAGACTTAGAGTGTGTGACTAAGGCGAAATCTATTTTAAGATGGTGTGGTTCTTAACTTATCTGATACTGAACATACCTCAGATATTCTAAGATTTTTTATTTTTTTTATTACTAAGGAGCTATCTATTTTTAAGATAGTGTGAACCTTCTTTATCCTCATCTGAATAAACCACTATTGTCTCTGTGAAGGAAGCTTGCAGGTAAGGGGTTCAATATCACAGAATTGTAGAGTTGGAAGGGATTCAAAGTACATCTGGCCCAACCCTCTGCAATGCAGAAATCACACCTAAAATTGCTATTAAAGCTGCAGCATAATTGAAACGGTTAATGCCCCTTTCCATCTGCCATGGATTGTAGGGTAGGAAAAATGCCTACAACTTCTTCATTGAAGGAGGAAAAGGAGATTGTAGAGAAGCTGAGTGAATAAGGTACAGATCAGGTGGATTTTTTACTGTTAAAAACACAGCCACAACAGATACTAAGTCAATGAAAACACCTTTCCAATTTAATGAGCTATTAGCGGAAGGCCAACATACAGACACTATCAAAACACTTCTTGGTGCCAGTGTAATAAGTAGAAAATCAATACGACTTGTCTGGAAAGTATGTTTATTATTATTACTAAAGCCGTTGCCTTACATGAATAGTTGAGCTGTATTGTCAAATGTGTCACTTGGGGGCGCGTTTAATCAATCAGCTATTTACCTTTATACAGTTCTGTTTGAGAAGGGCAGATACCAAATAAAAGCAATATAAAGACAAAAAAAAAAAAAAACTGAAAAATGCATGGGTGGCTTAAGCTCACCATTAAAGTTTGATCACGCTTCTCCATATACTTCTAGAAGCAAGTCCCAATGATTAAGGGACCATAAATGGGATCGAGATAAAGTCCCCTTGCCAGATTGTCTACGACTGCAGCATCTGTGGTGTATGCAGTTCCTAGGGTAGAAATATTTTCTACTTCAGTAAGTGGTTTTAGTAGTTTCTGTAAATAATTACAACTCCCGAATCAATGCGATCCTACAGATAAAGCCAAGGAAGGACCGCCACTCAGAAGTAGAACACATGCTTTGCAAAGACAAGGTTTCAGGTTCAATCCTGGGCATTTTCATGTTCCAGAAGCTTTTGATTTTTTCACAGGTCCACCAAACATGTTTAGGTGTCCCCTCTGGAACATAATATATGACGAGCTTAAAAAAAATGTCTAAGTATAACTTTATGAAAAATACAGAAGCTTTTCTACTAGGGATAACAGACACAGATATAGCAAGAGAAGATCAGAAAATATCCCTCTATGCCACAGGAGTGGCAAGGATCCTAATTGCTAAAAACTGGAAAAATGAAATTGTGCCAACAAAAAAGGAATGGCAAGACAAACTGTTAGAGTACAGTGGTACCCCGCAAGACGAATGCCTCGGAAGACGAAAAACTCACTAGACAAAAGGGTTTTTTGTTTTCTGAGGTGCTTCGCAAGACGGATTTTCCTAAGGGCTTGCTTCGCTAGACGAAACGGCCCTGCCTCTTCTGTCATGGCGACGGTCACTGCACGCATGCACACTCGCTTCCCCGCTCCTCCGGCTCCTCCCACCTTCCGGCTGACGACTCCTCCGGCTCCCTCCGACCTTCCGGCTGACGGCCGACCTTCCGGCTGCCTTGCGCCACTGCCCACCGCCCTCGCGCGCTCCTCTCAGAGAGCCGTTGCCGCCAGCAGCCAGCGTTGCAGCCAGAGTCGCGCTCCTGAGCCCCACCGCCCTCCAGCAGCCGCGTCGCGCGGTGGCCACAAGGCGCAGGTGAGTTTGAGGTACCGGCTGCGGCAGCTGTCCTGCTTCTCCCTGCCCCTCCCCGCCATTGTTAATGTTAAAATGCAGTGGTGCTTTGCAAGACGAAAAAACGCGCACAACGAAAAAACTCACGGAACGAATTAATTTTGTCTTGCGAGGCACCACTGTATACTGAACTGGCTAGATTAACAGAGGCAATTAGAGATCACACTAGACAAAAATTTCAAAAAGCATGCGGAAAATGCAGAGAATACTTCACAAAACAGTGCCCTAAAATACATACCTGGACTTGTTTCAGTTAGTGTCTGCAGGAGACTTTGTGGATATTTAAGTTATAATTAGAAAAATCTTAATAATTATTCATAGAGGAAACAGCTTATAAGAAGTAAATAAGAAGGCCAGATACAGGATAAAGGAAGTCGTTTATTTGGTTGTTTGTATTGTTGTATGTTATGCTTATTGTATGTTATGTTCACGTTTAATGAGGGTGGATTTCTGTATTGGGGGGTTTATGTTATGTTGTAAATAAAATTTCCAATAAAATTTAAAATTCAATCCTGGGCATTTTTAGTTTAAAGGATCAAGGAACAGATGATGGGAAAGCAGGAGTTATGGAGAGCATGATGGATCAAGCCAAGGGCCCCTCTAGCCCAGCATCCTGTTCTGTCGGTGGCCAACCAGACACCCGTGGGAAGTCAGCAAGGAGGACCCCAAGCATTTTCACCTCCTGCAGTTTCCAGAAACTGGTATTCAGAAGCATACAGCCTCCAACCATGGAGGTAGAGCACAGCACCCAAGGAAACGGGGGCAATTGGCAGGCCCCCAGCTGGCTCCAGCCCACCAGCCGGTGTACCGGACAAACTCCGGTCCTTGGTTCAGCATAAATCTGCAGCCCCAGGCTTTAGAAGACTGAGCACGCTATGCAGCAGAGAAAACGCTGTGCAAACAAAAGTGGCACGAGAGGCTGTGTGAGCATATTTACAAGCAGGTTTATTCAGCGTAGATCAGGACAAAAGGAAACATGTCTGATCTCCTTCGTGTCCAAAGCAAAACAGAAAGCTATACACAAACGGAAGTTCCCAGCATACTGAGCTGGAGTGTAAACAGACATGTGACACACAACAATCATGCCTGTTCCTTAAGGTGCAATGGAACATCCCAACACAGACATCATGGCTAGTACATTCATGAATATATCCAACCCTCTTTTAAAGCCATCCAAGTTGGTGGCCACCATTGCCTCCTGCGGAAGCAAATTCCATCATTTAACTATGCACATTGTGAAGAAGGGCTTTCTTTCGTCACATCAATGTCAGGCAATAGAGTTTGCCAATCTACCTGGAGAAAAGGAGTGAAGATGGTAGAGGAACAGCTGCTTAACACCTTCCTCTCTAGATGTTTTCCTACTCAAAGTCCCTGCCCAGTTACAGTGGTTGGTTGAAAAGACACAGGTAGCAGCTTTCACCACTGTAGATGGAAAGGCAACTGAAAGGAGGATAAAGTTTTAGTAGGGAAATCTCTGGAAGAGAAAAGGTTAAGCAGCCCACACTTCCTGCCCAACTGGAAGCCTCCGTCAATTACTTTTCCATTACTTGAAATAACAATGTCAAGAGGCTGTTTGCACATCTCCTGTGTAACATTTTTCCTTAGCCCTCAGCAGGTGGCAAACGCCATGAGCTCCAAGACAGTGTTAGCGGCAGACAACAAAATTAGAATTCAAAGAAAACATTCTGGAGTAACCTTGTCAGTAACAAGAGCATGCATAATGAGACACTGGACAAACGTCATTTTGTACCTTTCATGTTGAGATGTATTATGGATAAGAATGCATGTACCCTAATCGAAGACACAACTTGTCCAACTCAGAGGTCATTCAGAGCAGAGAAATTGTTTAGCTACAGCAACCACTTGGATAAATATATTACATCGTCATAGCTGTCCTTTCTGTTCAAGTGCACAGAGTTTTCTTGCCTCAAAGAAATATTTTCAATCACATACCAACAAATTCAATTTGGGCACATAAAGTTGATTCTGAGCTCTTGCCCTGCAATCCCACTTCCCTCCAATATCAAGATTTTTGCAATGGAGAAAGAGTTGAAAAAATACAACCTGAAATGTGTGGGTTAACATTTGCTTGATGCAACATCATTTAGCATCCCCAGCTTTCCCAACAAAAATGAATCAGAATGAGGAGGCTGGTCAGAAAAGTCTCAAGACAAGTTTAGTGCTTATAATATCAAAATGGAGGAATATTTATCCCTTAGAAACTGGATCTTTGACCATGATGCTAACCAAGACAGAGGATTGCCATTACTCTTTTTGGTATCCCCAAATTAAGGACAACTACTCAAGGCCTCACTACCTTGAGACACTGACTTTTCCACAATTATGTAAGGCCTTTATTGAATTTAGGTTTCAACAGATGCCCTCAACATATTAGAGGGGAGATACCATGGAATAGCACACATGGAACAAAAATGGGTTTATGGATGTAATCAGGTTGAGGATATCATATTGCAGGGCAGCATGCAAGTGCTGTTACTTAATAAGTGTGATGATGGTGTTCATTTATATCCCATTTTTCTATATGGCAGAGTTGGGCAGAAGGAAGATCTTTGGGTAATTTGTAGTGATTCAGCAAGGTTTTTTAAACGTGCACCCCCCCCTACACACAAAACACCACTTGTTTAACTGTAGCCACAATGAAAAAGCTCCCACACCAAATTTCCACCTCACCTCTAAATTTGGCATCAGAAATTAAGTAGGCTTGTGGGAAGGATTTTTCTCTTAAAGGGCTGTGATTTCAGTTCTGGTACTAAACACATATGATCAGAGGTCCCCCATTTCTTAAATGACCAATACCACCAAGCTACTATTTTGTACTTGGTTCCAGTTGTACACAAGTTTCCAGTAAAAAGCAGAGGAGATCCCACAGGTTTGAAGTTTGCCCAACCATGATATAAGGAATTATACTCTAAGCAGCTTACAAAAACACAAACCAGATATAAACATCATTTCAAAATCTACAATAAAAACGGTAAGACTGAAGCACTTGTATAGTAGTAACAGGTTGAGATGACTTCAGTGCAGAAAAAGGTTGGGACTGGAATAGCACTGAATTGTTGAGTATTGTGGGTAGCTCTCCATACAGACTCCAGCACAGTTCAGTGTAGCATTAACATCTGACAACTTGGGGAGTGGGGGATGCTGATAATGCATCGTCTTATCTTGAGTTCCCATGGTAACTTAGCTTTAATACCCTGAAGGCTGTGTCCTAAAAGCTAATGTAACATAAGGACCCGCTTCTTGTTTCCCCACCCCCCACCCCTTGATGAAAGAGAATAGTGGTTAAATCAGCAAACGTGAGGAGAATCAGAGATGGTGAGACTGTGTATTAGCCTTGTAGGAGGACCTACAGGGGGACGCTCATAAGACAAGAGTCTTCTCTACTTCCAGCAAGAGACATGCCACTGGTCTAGCTGAAAGCATGCCATTCATATTTCATGTGGGGATTCTCAGCAAGGCTGAAGTGCTGGCAGTTGGGCATGTTCGATGCCAAAATGGGCAGGGTGGTTTAAGATCACTTGCCATGGTTACTTATATCTACTTAACAATTTCCATTCCAGGTCTCAGGACAGCTTGAGCTATGTTATTGACAAATGTTATTGATCCCCTTTGTTGAAAGCAAAGGGATCTGTGCCATCTACATGCTTACCTAATACATAAAAAGTTAAAGGTTACCCCTGACCGTTAAGTCCAGTCGCAGATGGCTCTGGAGTTGCACGCTCATCTTGCTCTATCTTGCACTCATCTTGGGATGCGGGTGGTGCTGTGGGTTAAACCACAGAGCCTAGGACTTGCCGATCAGAAGGTTGGCGTTTCAAATCTCCACGACGGGGTGAGCACCCATTGCTCGGCCCCTGCTCCTGCCAACCTAGCAGTTCAAAAGCGTTAAAGTGCAAGTAGATAAATAGGTACCGCTCCAGTGGGAAGGTAAACGGTGTTTTCGTGCACTGCTCTGGTTCACCAGAAGCGGCTTAGTCATGCTGGCCACATGACCCGGAAGCTGTACACCAGCTCCCTCGGCCAATAAAGCGAGATGAGTGCCACAACCCCAGAGTCGGCCACGACTGGACCTAATGGTCAGGGGTCCCTTTACCTTTACCTTTACCTTGTTCTATACACCGAGGGAGCTAGGTGTTTGGGTGTAATGGCCTCTTGCTGCTTTCCCTAAATACCATTTTCATGTGGTAAGTTCCTTGGAAGTTCTCATATTTTTCCATCCTAGCCCCAAAGTCAGCTGCACCTGAAGCTTGGAATATAGAAATAAATGTGGGAGGGGCCATAGCTCCAATTTAGAGCTGCTTGCAGGTTCCATTCCTTGCAATTCCAGTTAAAACAAGGGGTGGGGAACCCTTTTCAGCATGAGGGCTGCACTCCTTCCATGGGCCACATGCTAGTGGTGTGTGGGGTCAAAGACAAAGTAAGTAAACATTACCTTTTGTACACCTCTCTCTATCCTCCATCCAGTCAAACAAAAAGGCGTTCGAGTTCAAGGATGCAACAAGGCAAAACACTGGGGACATGAGACAGGTCCAATGATACCTGACCTGGGGAAAATTCTGAGGGGCAAACTTAGAAGCCTTGAAGGCTGCATTTGGCCTGAGGATCCCCACTCCTGATTTTGAAGGATCAGGAAGCCAGTTGTGTAAAATACCTTTCTATAAATCCTGGACAAACACTATTCATCCAAGGAGAAAGGAACCTTAGACCTGGAGGGCAAATCCAGCTCTCCGGGTCCCTCTGTCTGGCTCCTTCTCCAAGTTAAATTCTTTATGTGCCCCTCAGTAGACCCGCCCTACTCCCTCCTTGAGTGCCTTTGCCTGGTTCAAATGATAGTAGTTCTTACCTGCCACAATAGAGAGTGAGAGGTCTGTGTAGCAACCTCTGTCTCTTGCCTGAATTAAGGTAGTGCCTTGATTTGTTCACAGGATGTTGTTGTTGTTTAGTCGTTTAGTCATGTCTGACTCTTCGTGACCCCATGGACCAGAGCACGCCAGGCACTCCTGTCTTTCACTGCCTCTCGCAGTTTGGTCAAACTCATGCTGGTAGCTTCGAGAACACTGTCCAACCATCTCGTCCTCTGTCATCCCCTCAATCTTTCCCAACATCAGGGTCTTTTCCAGGGAGTCTTCTCTTCTCATGAGGTGGCCAAAGTATTGGAGCCTCAACTTCAGGATCTGTCCTTCCAGTGAGCACTCAGGGCTGATTTGTGTGGCGAGACCCCTCCCCCCAAGTGAAATGAAGACACTGGACACATTATTTAAGGTTAATGGGCATAAAAAGGCCACAACTTTATTGATTACAGGAATTGGAAGGTATTGACCTTAGGCATTAGCTCCTATCGACTACCCGGCATGGGGACCAGGAAGGGTTATCCACCAGCCGTGGGAGTCCTGTTGAAGTACGCCAACTAGGATCCCACGGGTGTCACCGCTCGGGGGCGTGCCGGAGGCCCTCACCTCCCTAGGTTTCGGACAAGGCAACGCCCCCCAGAGTCTTCTACCGGACTACCCTTTTCATTGGGGGAAGGTGATGGCGTTTCCTTCCCCCCTTCATTTGCATAACAATTAACCCCTGCCAATGCCTAACCGCCAATACTGAAGAAGTTGTGACATTTGCTACGAGGTAGGCGAAAAAACCAAAAGGCTGGAAGTGCGCCAAGTTGGAAAAATTCCTACCAGGCCCCTTGCGGCGACCAACCGGAGTCCATAGCAAGGTCAAAGCTAGCTAAGCCTAAAGGGTGGGTGGGATGGGAAAACCGGGCAGCAGGAACGGGGCAAAGAGGGCGGTCCCCAGGCGTGCTGGCCTTAAATGGGTAGGCCACGCCTCCCCTGCCCGCCGATTGGCGGGCTGGGTCGCAGACATGCCAGGGGATTCCCTCTTCTCGCAGGGCTAAGACCAGCTCCTGCGTGTGTGGGAGGGGTGGCCCACAACCCCCCCTCCTCTCGAGCTCGGAAGTGGCTTTCCTTCAGAATGGATAGGTTTGATCTTCTTGCAGTCCATGGGATACCAGGATGATAATAGTTAGAAACACTCCACCCGCACCATTATATGATCTAAACCAACTTTTTCAGACCTGGACACACCTTTTAACCCAAACATTAATTTGGGGACCCATCTATTTTACCGTATATTTTTATGTTGGTAGTGCTGCTGTTGTGACCCACCTTAGCTGAGTCCACAAACCAGTATTGGGTTCTGACCCACCAGCAGAAGACAAGTGAGTACACAGCCAGCCATGTGGAGTAGCAATTATTACCCTTTACTGCTTAAAGTGCATGATACAGTTCTGATATTCTAATTATTATAACACCCAAAAAACTGGAGCTAGAACTTGCCTACAAATTCTCCATTAGGAAACGTTTTGCTCTTAGGCAAGGGGAGATTTTGCATAGTCGATGCACCCACGCTTTCTTCAGATGCAACCAAATCTGATTCACCAGGCTGTTTCCCTAATCATATTTTATGAAGTTGAGATGAAAACAAATAAATATTGTCAACTTTATTTGAACTATGTTACCTTGAATCCTGCAAATAGGAAGATACAAAAAAGGTCATTTATTTATCTAGTCACTATTCTGAGCTATTTATGCTTGTGGGAATGAAACTTGCAAAAGCAAATTGAATCTCAGTTCCAAGTTCAGAAATATGCCTCTGAGATCTTAAAATATTTTTCTCCTTAAAAGCATTGGCGTAGCCAATTAATTTAAGCAGATCAGTAAATATTGGGGATTGGGAGTCATTTAAGCATTAAATTATTCATTGGGCATAAAAGGTGAACCTCCTTCAAGGTAAAGAAACTGAATGATGCAAAGGCACTGGGCAAATCATCTTCTCCAAAAAAAAAAAAAAAACAGAGAAGAACTTCTGCCACTACCCATTGCTCATCTTCACAAAAATCACAATCAGTATGTGCCATGGATTTCTTGTTTCTAAACTTTTAAACATCCTACCATGTATGCATACAAATGCAATAGTAACAACCAGAGGAAGCTATGCAACCCCAATACATAGGCTCCATTTCTCAATTTACTGTAGCATTCAGTGGAACTATTCCCAAATGGGAAACTTGAAGGTCATAGATAGATACAGAATATAGCCTCACAATCCTTACTCTTTCTTTTCCATATACCAAAACTGCCACTTAGAACCACTTCCTACATGAGGATGGTAAAAATAGGATACTAGCTCATGTTCATTGCACAACAGAACTGTCTATGCAGAGAGAGGCCCCCCTCCCCCCCTCAAAATATTAATATGAGGAAAGGTGAGCTTCCTTAATCTCTTGGGGACAAATAGCTTCACATTTGGGTGAATGGGAAGGCCAATTCATCAATTTCAATTACCACTCTCAAGATATGTAGCATATCCTTCCCTGCCCATCCAAATGACATAGCTGACTTCGCATTCTTACCCTAAGTCGACATCATGAGAGGAGGCTTCATGGCTGCATTGTGCAGAAGGAAAGGGAGAGGGAGAGACAGCAGGAGGAAGGGGTGGAGCTTAGGTGTTTATTGGGAAACCACAAAGTATATTTCCCACAACTATCTGTTATTCTCAGACCTCTCATCTACCAACTGGAGAGATGCAAGTTTGCTTATACCCAGCAGTTAAGACTATAATTTGCATAGCTATACAATACACCTCACCGTAGTGGAGAAAGCTGTGACTAGGTGACCTGGGTGCTTACTCAATTTCATGTCCAGGTACTGACCATTGATGGGCAACTTCAAGTCATCTTCTGTCTCTCCTTACATGGATGTTGATCATTTAACTGACTTGGACCATGAAGCCCTTCAGCTGGAAGAAGGTTTCAAATGGAAGATTGCCCTCTGCAACGTAGGACACATGGATACACTGCAATCATTATCAGACACGTTTTGCCTAAGTTTTTATGTTAGATGTTTAGCAATTATGGTACACATTGCATACAAAGTGTTTGCCAATTCTGCATTGTGCTGATACACCAAAAGAAATTCAGCCTGGAAGCAACCATATCAATGGGATTTTAGTACAGCCGATCTCAACTGCCTTGTGATAAATGAGGCAACCTCACAGAAAAATGGAAAGCAAAAATTGTACTTCTTTCAGTACAGATCTTTAACAGAATTAAGTAAAAATGCTCTCAAGCTGTTGTAAGCAAGTGAACTTTTTCCCTCTTTTTTGTTTGTGAAGCAACCATTTAGCATCTTACAAAAGTAATATTTTGGTTGGTTTTTAATATTTAATGCCTTGTTGCTGCTTCACAGCAGGGCTTAAACTTGAACTTTCCTAGCACAAAATATGTTCAATCTGAACCACCACTTGCAAGGATATATATATTTAAAATATTAATGTACTCTGAACCGCTGCAAAGTTGGAGGAAAAGTCAACAACTCAGGTAGGGGTGGTAGAAAGGATGGCTGTAAAAGTAACAAGCAGCAAGAAAACAAATTACATTCATATTTTATCAACTCCCCCATTCTACTGTGAGACATGGGGGGGAAATCCATTATTTAAGAGTGTGGGGGGGGGATTCATTATTTCAGAGTGTGTGAAGCCAACAAGAATGCAGCAATTAGCTAACTTGGGGTGCAGGAGTCATACGTTCTGTCTCACTGAGATCTGGCTAATGTGTAGAAATGATTCCACTATTCAAAAGAGCTAAGGGAAATATTGTTTTAAGTCCACAAGCATGTCCCCCATCCCAACACTCAGAGCGATCTATTTTCAAAGGATGAGGGGCACAACAACACATGCAAAAAGGTGTTGGCATATGTCTCTTTCCTTTCTCTGGTTGCCCTCAGCTGTGCACAAGTGCAAATCAGCCTTAATAGCAACAAGAGAGTCCCAGTGCCGGATTTACCTATAAGCTAAACAAGCTATAGCTTAGGGCCCCACTCTCTTGGGGAGCCCCCAAAAAATTAAAGGGGAAAAACTGGATGTACATTTCCAAAATATAAGATAAAAAACAAATAAAATAAAACCTACATACAGTTAGAGATTAATAATTATTTCACTATTAATATACTACTTCTTAATTGTATTTCAGTTCAACAACTACTTTGATAAATACATATTTTGTTATGTGCAAATGGCTTTAGATACCTATTAGGTCCATGCTAGTAACATGAGTTTGACCAAACTGCACGAGGCAGTGGAAGACAGGAGTGCCTGGCGTGCTCTGGTCCATGGGGTCACGAAGAGTCAGACACGCCTAATGACTAAACAACAACAAAGGTCCATAAATTACCATGTAGCATATATTCAACACAAAAAACAGCGACAATTTGTTGTTGACAAAGGACAGCTGGACATATAAAGGGCCCCATTAGCTTCAGTAGTTTAGGGCCTCATCAAACCTAAATCCAGCCCCCATGTACTATATATCTCTCATAGATATAGCTGGCTGTCCCAGGGCCATAGGCGAGAAGTTATTCCTGGGCAAAACTCCCCCCAGGTGAACTGAATCACCAGTCCTGGTTAGGAGAGCAGTGGCTACGGGTACACAGCCTTTGCACTCCACCCCTCTCTATCCTGAGTGCCGCAGAGTGTATAGGCCAGACCCTAAGAGAATCAAGCCAGTTGGCACTGGAACATGCTTAGAGAAGAGCTCTTCACACAATGATGCCTCAGAGTATTTACCATTATCATTTCTCATTATCACTGGAGAGCCAGTGTGGTGTAGTGGTTAAAAGCGGTGGACTCGTAATCTGGTGAACCGGGTTCGCGTCTCCACTCCTCCACATGCAGCTGCTGGGTGACCTTGGGCCAGTCACACTTCTCTGAAGTCTCTCAGCCTCACTCACCTCACAGAGTGTTTATTGTGGGGGAGGAAGGGAAAGGAGAATGTTAGCCGCTTTGAGACTCCTTAGGGTAGTGATAAAGCGGGATATCAAATCCAAACTCTTCTTCTTCTCCTTCTTCATACACCATATACAAATCCTGCTGGACGAGAGTTGTAATGCGTAGGAAGTAATACATCTTCAAGTGACCAATTGGAGAACTGGGCCACAACTATCATGCATCAGTCATTGTTTCCACAACAAGCGGGTTATAAATATTTATGATAGATGAATAAATAGTCTGCTGGGACTGGAGCCAGCACCATTTTCAGGCTCCCTCTAGCCAGACCTGGACTGGCTCCCTCCCTGCCTCCCCCACCCAAGGTAGGATATGACATTCAAAATATCTGAATTATTTTCTATGGTGCATTTCTTATTTTGCAAATCTCTTGCTGCTCAGCATGGCAGCAATGTTTTGGGAGGACCTCTTGCTGAAGCTGAAGAGGGCGAATTCCACATAGGAACAATATTCCCAGCAATTGAACAGCAGAAAGTAAAAAGCTTGTCAGTTTCAAGCTCTTATAGGGAACAGTTGCCTCCGGCGATGCTTGAGCTGAACAGGGAAGCTGGCAGCCTAGAACCAGCAGCATGCTTGAAGTCTGCCGGATAAACATTAAATAAAGAGCATCTTTGTTGCTGCTGGGAGAAAAATGAATTATTTATCCTTTAGTTTATCAGCAAAACAACAAAAGCAGTGCTCCCGCCAGAGTCCACTGGCCTCTGCCAGAGTTTTGCAGTATGAAAAAGAGACAGGGAGGGAGGGAGCGAGAAAGGGAGAGTGGGAGAGAGAGGTGGGGCAATTATCCATAACAAGTTGTCAAGGGCCTTTACTGGAAAAAGACAAGCAGTATACATGCATGCCCAGATGGCAGCTTTCTAGGCTCCAGCTTATTCTCTCTTGCATTAAACAGGCATTTTTTTAAAAAAAAGTATCCCTGGGAAAGACAGATACAGTGGTACCTCAGGTTACATACGCTTCAGGTTACAGACTCCGCTAACCCAGAAATAGTGCTTCAGGTTAAGAACTTTGCTTCAGGATGAGAACAGAAATTGTGCTCTGGCGGCACGGCAGCAGCAGGAGGCCCCATTAGCTAAAGTGGTGTTTCAGGTTAAGAACAGTTTCAGGTTAAGTACAGACCTCCGTAACGAATTAAGTACTTAACCCGAGGTACCACTGTACTCTTTTCTCCTAGAAACTATTCAGGAGAGCTGCTGCCTCAACAGCACCCTGAATAGTCTGAAGGGTCTCTAGTCTGAATCTCCTATTAGCCTGTCCCTTCTGCAGAGCAAACTGTTCTTTTAAAGGGCCACTGCTCTATTCTGTAACTGCTGGCTCCTGCAGTATGGAAGAGGTGAGGGCTGAACTGCAGAGGGGAACTCTGAGTTGCGTGTTGAGACCTTTCAACCTTCCCCCAGAAATAAATTCAGACAAGACTCAAATTTTGGTTTGGTTTTTGGCAGAATTTAGGCCACAACTTTATTGATCACAGAAAGTGAATGGTTGCATAGGCTCTGGTTCGACTAGCTCCCTGCACCGTTGCAGGTAGCGCTGACGCAGGGTCCCTGGATTCCTTTAACAGAATACCCTTCACGTAGGGATGGTGAGAGCGTTCTCCCATCCCTATCACCTGAACCAGAGCCTATCTGCAACCTTACAAGTTGTGGCAATTTGCTACATGGCAGGCAAACCCAAATGGCACCAGCTAAGCAGCCAAGTGGGGGAAATCCCTGCCGTGCCCCTGTCCCAGCAACAGACGACACACGGCGGCATAGCAAGGTTAAGCGCACAAGCCCTAAATATAGGGAGAGGTGGGTGGGTGTTCCGATGCACGCACCAAAAGTGGAGGCTCTGGGTCTTGTGCATAGGTATATATAGATCCCTTGATCTGTTTAGCCTGCATCCCACTGGCCTGATTGAACCCTGCATCAAGGGACCTACCAATCAGGTGTTGTGGCTATCCAAACGTACCCACCCACAACACAGGGTTAGGTTGCCAGGTCCCACTGCAACACGTGCCCTCTTTAAGGGAGGACCCAGTCTGGGGAAGCCTGGTAAGGCCACATCCTCTAGCTTGGATAGTCTAGGGGTTGGCGCAATGGCTTCCCATGTAATGCCTCCTCTCTCTCTTCAAGCTTAGAGCTAGATGGAAGATTATGGGCAGAGAACATGAACATAGCCTGGCACTTCCTCTGAGGGAGAGGCAAGACGCTGAGACACCCAGCTGCCATTTTGTTCTTCTGTTCCCAGATCTGCCCATGCAGTGATCTGAATTTGCTGAGCTCTTTACTCCTTCTCTGACTTGTTTCCCCTTTTGTATCATGTCCCATCCATTGTGCTTCGAGCCCCCAAACCCATCCCGAATGGAAATAAAGACACAGTGGAGACGGAATTTAGTTTAAATGTTAATGGGTAAATTTTGGCCACAACTTTATTAAAATACACAAATGTGACTAGTATTGGCTTAGGCATTGGTATCAAACTATCAGGCTCCTGCCCCACCCTGCAGGAAGTCTGGAAGGGTAAACAACCAGCAGGGGGATCTCCGTCAGTGCATATTGACTGGTGCTCACCCCTGGGGTTCCCAGGGTCCTGGCATGGCCCTAGCCCCTCTCCGGGCTACGGACGAGATCCAGACCCCCAGATTCCTTTAACGGAATACCCTATTCATTGGAGGGGCAGGTGATGGCCTCCCCTCCCTACACTCCCCTAAACCAATGCCTAACCACCAAACCTTACAAAGTTGTGACAATTGCTAAGAGGTAGGCAAAAACCAAGTGGCCACAGCCAATCTGCCACAATGGAAAAAATTCCTACCTGGCCCCCATTCCAAAAACAGGCGACCAACTGAAGTCCAAAGCAAGGCCAAACACGACCTAATTAATGAGTGGGTGGGCGGGTGTTCGGCAGCGTGAAGCAAAAGGAGGTCCCTACGTCACGCTGCCAAATAGATACCCCCAACCTTGCCATGCTGCTGACTGGCTAAAGGCTATTGGCATAACTGTGGCACCACCGGCTTGGAGCGGGACAAGCCCTGCCCGCAAGCTGGGTAGGGAAGAGTTTCAGGGCCGAGAACAACATGGACCCTCTGTTAGGAGGATCCAAATTGCAAGCCAGTGTTTTAAGCCGTGAACGATAGAATGTCCCTATTTTCATGCGGATTGCTGGAGGGTATGCTAATGCATGAAAAGGAGATAAATGCATTAAGTTAATAAACCTCCATTGGGACCTGAAAGTGATGTACAA